>NW_024706042.1:0-16433 GCF_018977255.1 Callorhinchus milii | reverse complement strand
ACGATGAGCATTGCATGCTAACACAGAGCCACACTCTACCATAGAACGCGCGTACACGCCGCACACGGACCTTCGCGCCTCCAGGGCACTTGAACGCATAAGCCCGCAATATACACAGCACTTGAGCATGGACTCCACTCACAAAGTTCCCCTTCCATAGCCGACGCCGCGTCGCGAACACTTAAGCGAGCCATCGGCCCAGCCACGCGTTAAACGCAAAAAACGACCCCCCTCTGCTGCGTAGAAGAGGGGGAAGTCGCCGAAAACGCCGCCTATTGTAGATTTCATTTCAGGAGAGCGTTTTGAACGAATGTTTTGAGTTTTCTTCTTGTTGCTGTTGCTCCGTTGCCAACGGAGTAGCAGACGGAGCACGTGGAGACTGCGCGTGGCTGCGCGTCTCCACCACACGCGGCGAGCAGTCAACGCTAAAAAACCACCGCAACGCATCCCCGGGACGTTCTCCATCCGCCAATGATGAACGCATCCACACGCCACGTCAGTCATAATGAACACTTACACGCACACGCACACAAAGACAAAGATCCCCGTATAGCCTCAACAGACTGTTGGGGTGAGTGCTGTTAGCGAGCGACTATGAAGGCCGGAACACACACACGCAATACTCAACACATTCGACAAGAGCACTGTGGCCTTAAAAGAGAACATATATAATATACCGACGTTTCGAGCATTGGCCCTTCCTCATAGCATATTCTTAATTTCACAAAATGCATGTGCTACGAAGAAGAGGTGTTGCCCGAAACGTCGCCTATTATATATTTTTTTTTATAACGCCACACTGTGTCATTAACGAATGCGCGCGCGCGCGTGTGTGTGTGCGTTAACGGTGCACATATGCCAAAGCAGCATCACCACCAGATAATGTTCCAGCCGTGCGTGGTCAACGTATGTTGACCATACTTCACCATGCTGGTCAGTGCGGGTTAGGGAAGGGAGGGGGGGAGCGGCACATCGTTCTCATATCACTGGTCATTCATGTCAGCAGCCGTGGTCGGGAATCGAACTCGGGTCGCAGGACTTTTTATAGACATTCGCGATTCGCCGCTGTATTACCGCTCTGCCCGGTGTCTATATTAAGAACATTTCAAGGTTTCACCAGCTAAGTAACTGAACGCCTTTTTTCAAGCTCCTTATCTAATCATCTATAGTTATAGTGCAATAACACACACACACTTACATACGAATACACACACACACTTACATAGGAATACACACACACACTTACATACGAATACACACACACTTACATACGAATACACACACACGCACTTACAAACACACACACTCACGTATACACACGACGCGCATACGAACACACACATATACACTCACATACGCATACATACACAAAGTAAACACTCATGTACGAAAAATACACGAAGACATATCCAAAACTCACGTACAAATACACGCTAAAATAGACACACTCATACGAATACACACCACAACACACTCACGTACGAATACACACACAAAGTATACACAGGGTTTAATTCATCACCCGATACAGTATTTTATTCCTTGACTGAGCTCGGAGTAGGGATTATCGGCGTAAGGCACTACCACTAGAGTACAAAGTCCGCCCATGCATAATAAATGATACTCATCGTATATTATTCTCCCATACATTCCTATTATCCGACGGGGAGAAATGAAGGACTATTGCGGCATTGCCACCGTTATAATCAATCGATTTGAAAACGAATTCATCGATAACCGCGTCTTCTTTTGTTTCTTGTTTTCCCCCCCGCGCATCTCCGATGAGCGCGATCGGCTACGTACGTTGCGAAATAAGTTCAACGTACAGACATTACACAAATAAAAACGCGGAGCGTTGCGGACGACTTTTGAGGTTTCAACGCAAGAAGCGCGACGCGTCCAAAACCCACCGGCACCGGCAACCCTTGACGTTTACTCCTCCACATATCACTCGGGCTACGAGATGCCAGCCCAAGGCGCGCGTGCCCCTCCGTGAGAGTGGTACCCCCCTCCCCCCCATCGCCACCCCACCCACACCTCAACCGCATCACCTTTGCTTCACCCGAAACTCCATCGTGACCGTTCATCCCGTATCCCTCCCTCCCACACCGGTAGCGTCTCCCGCAGACAGACAGCGAGGCCGGCTCGCATGTTAGCTCCGTCGCTCACTCATCGCTCGACGCCTCCTCCTCCTCCCTCCTCCTCCACTCTCTGTGTGCCTCGTGTGAGATCTGCCACCGTCTGTGTGCTGCCTCGGGATGACTGCTCGCTGTCGCTTCTTGCCGGCGCTCCATGAGAAGCCGCGTGTACGCGTCGTGCGTAACGTGTCGAGTGCGACGCCTCCTCTGTGTTAACGCGTTCGACTGAGGGTGTGTGTGTGTGGCTCTGTGTGTGTGTGGCTCTGTGCATGTGTGTGGCTCTGTGTGTGTGTGGCTCTGTGTGTATGTGGCTCTGTGTGTGTGTGGCTCTGTGTGTGTGTGGCTCTGTGCGTGTATGTGGCTCTGTGTGTGTGTGTGGCTCTGTGTGTGTGTGTGTGGGGAGCGGTAGTGTAGCGGTTAGCGCGCTACGCCACGAACCTAGCGACTAGAGTTCGATTCCCGCTCACGGCCAACACCAGTTACGATTATCTGAACCGGTCCTGGGCCTCCCCTAGTTCGACTCAGCCTCAAACGAGTACCTGATGTGGAGTGTAAACATCGCCACTAGGAGACAAAGGCGCCCGGGTGTGGTGCTGGCTACCCACCCCTTCGTGTACCATTCTGGCCTTCATAGGTGCTCGCTAAAAGCACTTGCCCCTACAGTCTGTTAAGGCTATACGGGGGATCTTTGTGTGTGCGGTGGGGAGCGGTGGCGCAGTGATTAGCGCACTGCGCGACAAACCCGACAAGCCGATATTCGATTCAGTGGCGAATATATGAACCGGCATCGGGCCTCCTCTATATTGACTCGGCCTCAAACGAGTACCTGGTGCGATGTGTATCAAACATCGCCACTGGGGAGACAAATGCGGCCGGGCGTGGTGTTGCCCACCTACTCATTCGTTTGCCACCATAGGCTAGAAGCGATACGGTGTGTATGGCTGCGTATGTTCACGCTGTGTGTTACGTGGTTATTATTAATGTGTGAGGCTGTGCGTGAGTGCCTGCGTGTCTTTATTGAATTTGTGCGGCTGTTGTGTGTGTGTGTCCTGGAGAATTTACGTTTGTGTGTGTGTAGATTGTGTGTGTGTTAACCTACGCGGTTTGTGTGTAGCTATATGCGTGACTGTGATTATGTGCTGTTCTGTTCGTGTTGTGTGCACACGTGTGTGCACACGTGTGTGCGTGGCATGTTTGCAGCTGTGTGTGTGAGTGTGTGGTTAGCGCGCTGCGCTATGAACCCTGCAACACGAGTTCGATTGCCGCTCACTGCCAACACCGGTGACGATTATCTGAACCGGTCCTGGGCCTCCCCTGGGTCGGCTCAGCCTCAAATGAGTTCCTGGTGCGGTGTATAACAGCACTTGCCCCAACAGTCTGTTAAGGCTATACGGGGATCTTTGTCTTTGTTTTGTGTGTGTGGGCACTCTGTGTGCGTGATGTGCGTCGTGTGTGTGTGGGCTATGTGTGTGTGTATTCCCTTTGTGTGTTTGTGCGAGCCGTGTCTGTGTGCGTGAAAGTCTCCGTACGCAGAGACACACAGATATACACACAGGGACAATACACAAACAGATATACACAGACGCACACGTATATACACCGATACACACAGACACACAGGGACACACAGGGGCATACAGATAGAGTATACACACAGACACACAGGGACACACAGAGACACACAGCGACACACAGAGAGACAGGGACACACGGAGACACACATGGACACATAAACAGGAACACACAGAGACAGATATAGAGACAGGGACACACGGAGACACACAGCGACACAGACAGAGAGACGCGGAGAGACACACGCACAGGACATACACATATACACAGATATACATATATACAGCGACACACGGAGACACACAGGGACACACGGAGACACACATATACAGAGACACACATATACAGTGACACACATATACACACAGACAGAGAGACGCGGAAAGACACACGCACAGGGACATACACATATACACAGAAACATACATATACAGCGACACACAGAGACACACATATACACACAGACAGAGAGACACGGGAGACACACGCACAGGGACATACACATATACACATAGACACACATATACAGCGACACAGAGACACGCAAGGACACACAGAGACACATATACACAGAGACACACAGTGACACATAGAGACACACATATACAGCGACACACAGAGACACACAGCGACACACAGACAGAGAGACACGGGGAGACACACGCACAGGGACATACACATATACACAGAGACACACATATACAGCGACACAGAGACACACAAGGACACACAGAGACACATAGATACAGACACACAGAGACACACATATACACAGAGACACACAGGGACACAAAGGGACACAGAGGCACACAGAGACACACATATACAGCGACACACAGAGACACACATGACACACAGAGACACACATATACAACGACACACAGAGACACACAGGGACACACAGAGACACACATATACAACGACACACAGAGACACACAGCGACACACAGACAGAGAGACACGGGGACATGGCCGCCGGCCATTGTAAAAACATGGCGGCCGCGTGTAGACATTGAAGATTCATTCAACGCTCCTTCCACGTGACAACATCAGCGACGCACGTGTCTCTTTGTCTTTGTGTGCACGTGTGTACACACGTATGTGTGTGTGTACACGTGTGTGTGTGTACACGTGTGTACGTGCGGCGGTAGTGTACTCGTTAGCGCACTGCGAACGCGGCGACCCGAGTTCGGTTTCCCGCTCACCGGTCAACACCGGTAGATCGGTTATGGGTCTCCCCTAGGTCGACTCAGCCTCAAATGAGTACCTGGTGCGACGTGTGAACATCGCCACTGGGGAGACGAAGGCGGCGGGTGTGGTGTTGGCCACCCACCCCTCGTGTACCGTGCCGGCCTTCATAGTCGCTCGCTAACATCACTTGCCCCAACAGTCTGTTGAGGCTATACGGGGGATCTTTGTCTTTGTTGTGTGCACGTGTGTGCGTGTGTGTGGCGGTAGTGTAGTAGTTAACGCACTGCGCCACGAACCCGCTGACCCCGAGTTCGATTCCCGCTCACCGGCCAACCCAGTGACGATTATTTGAACCGGTCCTGCCCCTCCTCCCCTAGGTCGACTCAGCCTCAAATGAGGTACCCGGTGCAGGGTTTAAACATCAACACTCGGGACACAAAGGCGGCCGGGCGTGGTGCTGGCCACCTACCCCCTCGTGTGCCGTGACGGCCTTCATAGGTGCTCGCGAACAGCACTTGCCCCAACAGTCTGTTAGGCTAACACGGTAGGGGGTGGGAGATTTTGTCTTTGTGCACGTGTGTACGTGTGCACGTGTGTACGTGTGTACGTGTGTACGTGTGTACGCACACCACCCCTCTCACCACTCACTCGCTCACCCCTGTTCTCATCTCACTCACTCGCTCACGACGCACCCGAGCGAATCATTCACACACGCACGCACACGCGTGAGAATATCTCACGCGCAGCTCAGAGGCATCTCTCCGTTACGAGAACGGATAACCAGTCACACAGCCGCTCTCTCTCTCTCTCTGTCTCTGATTTCTCTCTCTCTCCCTCCTCGTTATTGCTAGTTGCCCGTTTTCTGCCACCTCCTATCGTATTTTATCCCGAGCATCAACCACGCGATCAATCAATTACAGCGCCGCTTATCAAGCTGACATGTACGGACAGACAGCCGAGGGGAGGCACAATGAAGCCAGTCGTATCCGTGCAGTGCTCTTATTCTTCATTCGGGCTCTAGGAGGAGGAGTAGGAAGGAGGTGGGTGGGGGAGTGATGGGGATGATGGGGATGGTGGGTGGGTGGGTGGTGGTGGTGGGGGGAGATTGGAATAGAGGTGGGGGTATTTTCCCCCTCTCTCTCTCTCTCTGGGTTACTAAACCACGCGTGCGTGTGTTGTCTGTGCCCGTGAGAGGAGACGCGCCTTCACGGCCGCGGTGCCGTTGCCGCAGCCGCTGGAGGATATGTGTTGGCTAATAGCATTCAATTGTGTAATTGTGTAAACACCGCAAGCAATTTACTAAGTTGCGTGCAACTTTGGTGAAGCGAAGCGGAGCGGGCGGAGGAGGGGGGGGTGGTTTTATTTAATTGTTTCACAGACGGGTCTGGCATTGATTTGGGCTGGGGATCCCAGCCTCGGGAGTGTTAAACCCCTTTGGACAAAGCAGGGAAAGGTAGTTAGTTGGTGGTGGTGGTGGGGAGAGGGAGCAGAGAGAGGGGGGTGGTGGTGGTGGTGGTGGGGAGAGGGAGAAGAGAGAGGGTGGTGGTGTGCTTGGTGGCAGATGACGGGGAGCTCTGCATGCTGATATGAGCTACCCGTCGGAGGCCGTCGGACTGCGAGAAGGGCTGCGTGCAGAACGAGAGAAAGCGAGAGAGTGAGCGAGAGAGAGAGAGAGCGAGAGAGTGAGCGAGAGAGTAAGCGAGAGGTGGGGGTTTACATAAAGCAAAGTTTAAAAATTAAAAAAATTACGAAATGATGAACGAAGCAAAGTGCCGACTACACCGAGCATCTTCTTGTTTCCACTGTTCGTAAAAAAAAAAGAGAGGGGGGTGGTGGTGGTGGTGGGGGAGAAGAGAAGAGAGGGTGGTGGTGGTGGTGGGGGAGAAGAGAGGGTGGTGGTGGTGGTGGTGTATAAACACCACCTTGGTCTCTACCCGGCCACTCGAGCGTGCTCAGCAAAGCCCCCCCCCCCCCGCTCGCCTCTTTAGTTTTCTCGCCATTTGGAGCTCTCCTTGCGAGCGACTCCGATGGCCCTCCTCCTCCTCCGCCACCCCGCTGCGCCGATACTTAATTACCGTGCCCGTGTAGCCTATTAAACCTAATGGATCTCCACCTCGCCTACCTCCTCCTACCTCCTCTTCCTACCTCCCACCTCCTCCTTGCAAAGGCGATATCAGTCTCCAATCCAATGCCGGTTGTCAAGAACAGTCTTCTCTTTTTATATTCGCCCCCCCCCCCCGTCTTCCATCCGAAGAAGGCATTACCGCATAATTATGGAAGTAATTTATTTCTTGATTGCTCGGAGGGCTTGCATTACAATCCGGGAGAGCTCTAACACCGCCACTTAAGCCCGAACGCACACGGCCGTCGCTGTTTATTCACGAATGCAAACACGCGTGCGTTTTCCGTCGCCCTCATTGTGTGTGTGTGGTGTGTTGGTTGCGAGATGATGACATTTCCAACGTTGGAACAGAGTCAGTCCCCCCCCGCCCCCCTCCTGCTTCGTGGCAGGAGAAGAGACAGCAGCAGCAGCGTGTTGTTGCATAATGTGCGTGGATTATGAGTGGATCCGAAATGTGGCTGTTTATTTAAAGTGAAATACTAAAACCGCGCATGCAAAATGCTCGCGAGTGAAAACCACACGAGGTTAGTTTGCACAGCGAACGCCAATTCCGGCTATGTTTGTTTTCAAGAGATTACAATGTATGCGGCTGCATGCGATGCATGCATGCATACCTGTGCTGCTTGGAGCCAGTCGCACACACACACGCACAGCCGGCCACACACACACAGTCATCCACACACACACAGCCAGTCACACACACCAGAGCCAGCCGACACACACAGCCAGTCACACACACACAGCCACACACACACAGCCAGTCACACACACACACACACAGCCAGTCACACACACAGTCACACACACACAGCCAGTCACACACACACAGTCAGTCACACACACACAGCCAGTCACACACACAGTCACACACACACAGCCAGTCACACACACACAGTCAGTCACACACACACAGTCACACACACACAGCCAGTCACACACACACTAAGTCACACACACACACAGCCGGTCACACACATACACACAGCCAGTCACACACACAAACAGCCAGTCACACACACACAGTCACACACACACAGTCAGTCACACACACAGCCAGTCACACACACACACAGTCACACACACACAGCCAGCCGCACACACACAACCAGCCGAACACACACAACCAGCCGCACACACACAGTCAGTCACACACACAGTCAGTCACACACACAGTCAGTCACACACACAGTCAGTCACACACACAGTCAGTCACACACACAGTCAGTCACACACACAGTCAGTCACACACACACACAGTCAGTCATACACACACACAGTCAGACGCACACACACACACAATCAGTCACACACACACACACAGCCATCACACACACAGCCACACACACACAGTCAGCCACACACACACACACAGCCAGTCACACACACACACAGCCAGTCACACACACCAGTCAGTCACACACACACACAGTCAGTCACACACACACAGTCACACACACAGTCAGTCACACACACAGTCAGTCACACACACACAGTCAGTCACACACACACAGTCAGTCACACACACACAGTCAGTCACACACACACAGTCAGTCACACACACACACCTAGCCAGACCCCACGTGCCTCTCGAGCCCTGTAACGAGAATGTGAGCCCCGTGCGTCACGAACACCCCCGCCACCTGAGTTTGATTCTCGGCTCACGGACAATTGCCATCGGTGGCGGCACGAGATCGGGACCGGTTCTGCCCCCTCCACTACCGCCTGCACGTGCACTGGCCAGCATGCACACCGCAGTCCCGCGCCGCCGTCATTCGTGAAGCCGATGTAATGCGTGGACAAAAGATCGCATGCGTAGTTCTGTGATGTCTGCTTCCGCGGACGGCTGTCTCTGACAACGGGGCATTGCGTGGGCCCTGCGAGAGTTGGATGGAATTGTTGCATCGCAAGACCATGGCTAATGATGATGACAATCGGAATAATTACATTTAGGGGGACGACGACAATATGTTATCTTTAATGCTAAAATAAAAAGTGCTTCATGGAATGCATTTTGATTGCACTGACTCCGATGCAGTGCGTGATCGGTACACGCGCTCTGTGACTTTTCCACTGAGCGATCCTGGGGACCTCGCTCCACTCTCTCGTCTCGCACTCGTCATCCTCATCGCAATTACGCCGGGAGTAGCCCCCTCGTGCATAGATGGAGGGGCGTCCCGAGTCATCCGCGGTGCGTATACTGCACTAGGCCGACCCCTAAGCCTAGGGCAGATGGGTTTGATTCCTAGCGCCATGTCGGTTGAAATCTCTGCGCGAATCGCCTTTCGCAGTGATTATTGGCCCTGAACCGCGCTGAGAGCCATTGGAAAGCAGCGTGTTCTAACTCGGTTGTTCAAGGGACGGAAAATACTCTTGTAGGATGAGGAAATGTAATGCGCCCGAAGATGATGCTTTGTTTGTTGATCATTTGTGTCTGTGTGCGTGTGTCTGGTTGTGTGTCCGACTGTGTACGTGTGCGAGTGTATCTCTCTGTTTCTTCATGGTGTGTGTTGGATTTGGTTTATTGCGTGTGCGTAATATTGTATACATTTTATCTATTATTATTTTGAGAATGTGTGTTGTTGTTCGTGTCTTTGTGTGTGGGGGAGCGGTAGTGTAGCGGTTAGCATGCTGCGCTACGATCCTGGCGACCCGGGTTCGATTCCTGCTCACGGCAAACACCAGTGACGAACCGGTCCTGGGCCTCCCTAGGTCGACTCAGCCTCAAATGAGTACCTGGTGCGATGTATAAACATCGCCACTGGGGAGACAAAGGTGGCCGGGCGTGGTGATGGCCCCCCACCCCCTCGTGCACCGTGCCAGCCTGCGTAGGTGCTCGCGAATAGCACTTGCCCCAAAAGTCCGTTAAGGCTATACGGGGGATCTTTTGATTGTGTGTGTGTGAGTGAGCATGTAAGTGACTGCATATGCACGTGTCAATGTGTGTAAATGTGATCATGACTGTGACGTCAAGTGCATGTGTGGTAGTGTATATTTACGAATGCGTATCTGTGTATATATGTGGATGTGTGGCATATATGTACCCGCAATTGTGTACGCGTGATTGTGTGTGCATGTATGCATTGCACTGGACATGATGTGCGTACGTGGATACAATGCACGCGTTGTGTATGTGATTGTGTATTTGCGGTGATGTGTGGTGTGTTCATTCGTAAAGTGTGATTGAAGGGGTGTGTGTTTCTGTGCGTTCACTTTCTGTATTTATGTAAATAACGGATATCAGTGGATGCGTGTTTGTGTTAACATACAACATGCGATTACTTTGCTTTCGTGTCTAACCATGCGCATGTATGATTGTGTGTGACCGCAAGTTGCACCTATATATGAGTATGTCTGCATGTATTATTGAGCGTATGATTAAGCACGTGTATGTATTTGCTTGTATGTGTGTGTCTGGAGTATTTAGCGCACTGCGCTATGAACCTCGCGAGTTTGGTTCCCGCCCACCGTCAACATCGGTGACAAATATCTGAACCGGTCCTGACCTCTCCAAGGTCGACTCAGCCTTAAATGAGTGTAAAAAAAATTGGCGCTGGGTAAGTACTGTCACCAAAGGAGGCCGTGCGTGACGCTCACCGTACCGAGCTTCATATGTGCTCGCAAACAGGCACTTGCCCCTCCAGTCTGTCGAAGGCTTTACGGGGGACATTTGTCTTTGTGTGTCCCCAACAAAACACGCAGCACCCCCCGCCCCCCCCGTGTTTTGTTGGAGCCAATAGGAGAGACACGTGCTCTGTGCACGCCGCAAAGCGCTTCGTGGGCAAGCGTAAGGAGACATGGGATGAGGAAAGGCAGTCGCATGCATTGCGCGGTCACTTGCCGAGTGTTCATCATGCTCCCTGTTTGTGTCTCGTGTAATCGCGCGCCCCCGGATGGCATTGGTATCGAACTCCGTCTGTCTCGTAGGCTTTGTCCACGATGGCCTCCTACCACCCCCCCCCTCCTCCTCCTCCCCAACAGAAGACTCGAGACGTGAGTCAGAGAACGCGGTCGACGCAGTCGGCTCTATGCGAATATTTTTTGTTAGTTTGTTTTGTAATCCCTAGGCTATTCAAATAGTATCCAGGTTGTCTGTGTGCTCGCCTCATTAACGACGTCATACCACGTACAGCCATTGCCTACGTCAACACGCCGCGTGTTTGTCAATCCACTGCTGGATGAAGACCTCTCCACGCCGTCGACCGCACTGGAATTCTCCACGTCGTTCAGTGCGGGTTAAAGGCTGGGGGCTGGGGGGGGCGCATAGACGTACAGCACAACAATGTGATTTTATGTTTTCTCCGACTGACATCTGTTTTCCCACCACAGAAGGCCTAGACGCCACGGTATACAAGACAAGCTGCTCTGTACGTACCGGGCAACTGCTGGGGACTATCCCGGGCACTATCCAGGCTCACTCCCTGTTTAGCTTTTGGAGATATCACGAGCCACACAGGCCCCTGCACAAACTGTTCAGCGTATCACCATCGACGGCTTAACTCTGCTCTAAAACACAAGGATGCAACCATTGCACGCGTCCGTACACCATCATGCGTACGTACATACACACACAATTAATGCGTACGTACACGCACAATCATACGTACATGCACCAAACCAATCATTACTGCTGCTTTACTACTGCACGGATACACGCGAACATATACACGTTACACGTGCAACATGCACAGACATCGTGCTAGATGAGGGTGCCTGTCGAACTCGTGCAGGTCATGGGGAGGGTCAGAGGTTATACGACCATACTTCACCACGCTGACGAGTGCGCGTCGTGGAAGGAGACAGATGTAAGAAACCGACAAATAAAACACGCAATAGGAATTCTAGATTTGAAGCTTTCGTGACTGCAAGGATTCATACTCTTAGGTTTTTTTTTGCATGTGCACCTTTAGCATGTGCACCTTTAGCATGTGCACCTTTAGCATGTGCACCTTTAGCATGTGCACCTTTAGCATGTGCACCTTTAGCATGTGCATTTGTTCTCTTTTAGCCCCGCCCCCCCAATACGTTCCATTCATTGGCTACCACATTCAAATAAGCCCCTCCTCCCCCCTCCTCTCCCCTTAACTTGTATTTAAGAACTTGTATCTAGAATTTTTTTGTCTCACTTGATACAGCAAATCTAGCTGTGACGGTCCCACCTGATGACGGAGACTTGTGTTGCCTCCGAAACGTCGTGATTTATTATTTTATTTTTATTTTTACTTTTATTAATTTTAATTGTATTATTATTTTCCTACGTGACTTTACCGAAAAAAAACACCTAAGAGTACACAATAGGAAGAAGTTTGAAACAAGTCCTTCGAAAGAGATTGCGAGCCGAACTCGGAACTAAAATAAACTGGGAGCGAGGGCCCGTGGCCTCTTAGCCAAACAAAGCCTAAACTTCCACAAATCTAGGGCAGGCTGGGGGTGTTTGGGGGGGGGGGGCGACATCACTCTGCGGAGAGGAGTGTTTTCTCTACGAATAGCTCCATTAGCAACAGCAAGCAGCAGCAGCGGCAGCAGCATCGCTCTCGGCTGCTGTTGGCGTGCGTTGAGGAAGGAACGTGCGTTTTGAGGTCGCGGAGCGAAGCGTTTCGACGCGAACCGAAACAACGAAAACAACAAAATCAAAACACTCGTCCATCGCCGCCAGTCCAGCCACCCCGCCACCTCGCCTCCTCTCCGCCCCCACATTTACACACAAAGACAAAGGTGCCCCGTGTAGCCTCGAGGAGGCCTTTGGGGTGCCAAGTTATTGCCAGCGAGTTCACTACCCCTGTGAAGGATGGGCCGGGAGTCACGCCCGGGCCGCCTTTGTCTCCCTCGTGGCGATGTTTACACAACGCACCAAGTACAGTAAACCCGTTTGGTGGCTGCGTCGACCTAGGGGAGGCCCAGGATCGTTTCGAATGCTCGACGCCCACTGTTATTGTTCGTGAATCGCACTGGGGTGGACCGGGTTCGTAGCGCAGCGCGCTCAGCCACTACGCCAGAGTTCTCCACTATGCATACACACACACACTTTACAAACACAGTCTACCACCGCACGCATGCACACACTCTCTTTCTCTCTCCCTCCACACTCCCTGCTATTTACGACCTGATTAAAGACACTTCAACATCAATACGTGCAAAAGACAAAGATTCCCCCGGTTTAGCCTTTAACAGACTGGTAGGGCAAGTGCTGTGAACGAGCAGCTATTAAAGCTGTGACGGCACACGAGGGGTGGGTGGCCAACACCACGCCCGGCCGATGTTCACACACCGCACCAGGTTACTCATTTGAGGTTGAGTCGACCTAGGGGAGGAGGCCCAAGACCGGTTCAGATACTCGTCACCGGTGTTGGCCGGTGAGCGGGAATCGAACTTGGGTCGCCTGGTTCGTAGCGCAGCTTCGCTATAACCGCTCCCCACGACATCAATACTTGAACATCGACACACACACACAAGCACGCACGCGACATATAAGCAGAAAAACATCAACGACAGCGGCCGCCACCAACATCTCCTCCTCCCCAATAACGCCGCGGTCTAATAAACCAGACGCGGTATTTGTTTTTTTTATTGCGAGTGCGATGCGCATGGCCGGGTACCCCCCCCAACCTCCTCCTCTTCCCTCCCCAATCTACTCGAGGTTGTTCCGCCGTCGACGCGGGGAGAAGATCCAGGGGGAGAGCAAATGCATTGCTCGCTGTTTACGGGGGTCCGGAGCGAGAGGGACGTACAGGCTACCGCTCGCAGATCAAACGGTAATTGCCTTTTCCGCGAGAATTACTCGCCCTATGCAAAGCAACCATGTGCGTGACGGCTGCGGCGGCGGCGGCGGTGGTGGTGGTGGTGCTGGTGGAGTGAGCACGTTGTACGACGGAGAGCCGAGACATCACGCAGAGAGAGAAAGAGAGACAGAGAAACCACGAGAACTGTGAGACCGGATTCCGCGAGATTCACCGAGTGAGTCGTGGCACGGGTATCGGCTTTACTGTGTGCACGTACGGCATACGTCGTGTGTTCAATGTGTTCACTGTGTGTGTGTATCAGTGTCGTACACACACGTTGTTCTATTAATTGTGTTCACCGTGTGTGTGTTGTGTTTGTGTGGTGCTGACCACAGACCCCCTCGTGTGCCTTGCCGGCCTTCATATGCGCTCGCAAACAGCACTTGCCCCAAAAGTCTGCTACGGCTATACGGGGGGTATTTGTCATTGTCTTTATGCGTGTGTTCACATATGTGTGTGTCTGTGGGTCTTCGTGTGTTCACGCGCGCGCGTGTGCGCTTGTGTGTGTGAATGTGTCTGTGTGTGTTTATGGGCGTGTGTGTTTGAGTGCGTGTATGGCGTGTGATCACGTCTTTGTGTTGCGTGTCTTCGGCTATGTCTGTGTGTGAATGCGTGTGTTTACGTGTGTGTTCACGTGTGTGCGTATTACGTCTGCGTGTGTGCCCGTGTTCACGCCTATTCACGTGTGCTCACGTGTGGCACATGCGTGTGTGTGTGTGTAACTGAGCAGATCGTTGCTACGCTTATCTCGCTAATATATTAGTTAGATTATCAGCATAATAATCATAATAATAATAATTTACTATTATAACAATTAAGTGGCCCTTCCCGCGACCACGAGACCCCACGCGTCGAGAAGAGAGCTCACAATGTGACCACAGACATTCTGAGTCGGGAGGGGTGCGAGTGAGGGGTGCGAGTAAGAGAGACGAAGAAGAGGGGGGGGGGTTATTCATGTGCTCGTCCCTGTCGGAGCAGCGTGGGTGGGAGTTGGGGTGGATGGGCGGATGGCGGGTGGTGGTTGGTTGGTGGTGGTGGAGGCGGTGGTGGTGGTGGTTGGGGGAGCCGAGGGTTAATGCATCGCAAGAGAGGCGGCGGCGGCGGGGGGGGATAAGGAGACTGTTCGCGCAGAAAGCGCTGATGATATCATCAGTGACGGCGGAACGTAGCGAGCGGCCGGCGAAATCTGTGGGGCAGCCATCGATCCGCTTCGCTCGCTGCCCCCGCATGATATCCCGTCGCTCCTTCGCTTTATTGGGCTCATTAGCATTGGCCGAGGCCGCATGCAAATTGACAGCTAACAGAGATGCCTCTGTGTTGCCGCTGTCCTTTTATGCGTCTCCCTCCCTCCCTCTCTCCCCAACCGCGACCCCGCGATCCGTGTCCCCTCGGCTATCAGCCCAGTGCAACTTGTTTCACCCACTCTCTCTCGCTCTCTCTTCTCCCCACCGCCCCCAACCTCCCAACTCCTCACTCACACCCCTCCTCCTCCTCTGCCCACCCCCCTCCTCCTCCTCCAAACATCAACACGGGACGCGAGTTTGTGCTGCTGTTGCTGCCTTGGCTTAAACTGTGCACCGCACAACACCACGCACACGCACTGATAGACACACACGCACACGCGAGCGTGCATAGGGGACTCGCCTTGGACCCGGCCATGAAGCGGGCGAATGGCTGAAAGAGTCTTGGGCGGGAATGCCTTGGGGAATGATCGTGGCTGCAAGAAGAATGAAAAAAACGTCTCCCTTTGTGCCATGGGGATAGAACTCAGCCATCACTTGAAGGGCTTTGTCTCCATCAAAAGCAGGAGGGGTGGGGGGGGGAGTGAGGGGGGGGTCCTAGCCGTCCGCCTCACTTGCTATGGCATGCTGATCACGGTTCCCAGCGCCTTGTCAGCCTTTCGGATCAAATGAACCTTTTATTACTCGAGCGAATACGTCTCAATCTGTCGCCACGGCGCGGCATGCGACGGAACGGGCGCAGAGAGAGAGAGAGGGCCCCAGTTCGGCAGCTCTATCACGAACTAGGAACTCACTCACTCACACTCACTCACTCACAATTCATATTCACACTCGCGATCACTTACGCGCGCACACACTAACAGTCATTCATACTCGCTCACATCCTCACTCACACTCACGTCAACTCCGGCGAACCAACATACGCAGAGCAACACGTCACGGTTCCACGCAGCGACCACTTGCAAGTTGCGAGGAAATCGTCACAGACGGTGGGATAGTGGTTTTGCGTGGTGGTGCTGGTGGTGGTTCGAAGCGGTGGTTGTCAGTGTTGGTTGTTGGCGACGGTTGTGTTTGGCGGTGCTGTTGGTGGTCCCCGTATCTCCGACGTCGATGGAACGAGCCCGTGTCAGCGAGGGCGGGTGACCACTCTAACACCACCCCCACGCAAACCCCCAGCGCCACTCGTTCTCGACGGCGCTTTTCACCTCCCCAACATGACGAATGGCCGTGTCGGGAAAACTTACTGAGCGAGCAGCCGTCCCCCTTCTCCGCAGCGAGTAGGGCCGACCCCATGGATCCGGACTCGAACTTTCGCCCCTCCGTGGACGGGGGACGAGGCGCGGGCTGGAGCCTCGTTTCTTTCTTTCTTTCTGAGCCAGACTTGCCTCGAATC
>NW_024706041.1:0-16444 GCF_018977255.1 Callorhinchus milii | reverse complement strand
GTCCGCAACATGTCTGGCAAACAGGGAGACAGGATAGCATGAGAACACACAACAACACACGCAGGGCAGAGTCCCAGAGTGCTTGACAGTGGTGGAGCACGACGCCAAGCCAGGGGGAGAGGGAGGTGACCATACGCACGGTTGAAGAGGAAGATCTTCAGGCCCGACCTGAACACGGGCAAGGAGGGGTGAGGGGGGGGGGGAATTGAGGGAGACAGTTTCCAGAGTTTACTGTACGAGACAAAAGAATACCGTTGAGTTCACCATCCTGGCAGTCACACACACATGTCACCTCTATATAATACCACAAACATCTAATATTAACACTGAGACCTCCATATAGTCTGATATTAACAGTGACACCTCTATATAGTCTGATATTAACAGTGACACCTCTATAAAGTCTGATATTAACACTGAGACCTCTATATAGTCTGATATTAACAGTGACACCTCTATAAAGTCTGATATTAACAGTGACACCTCTATATAGCCTGATATTAACAGTGAGCACCTCTATATAGTCTGATATTAACAGTGACACCTCTATATAGTCTGATATTAACAGTGACACCTCTATAAAGTCTGATATTAACAGTGAGCACCTCTATATAGTCTGATATTAACAGTGACACCTCTATATAGTCTGATATTAACAGTGACACCTCTATAAAGTCTGATATTAACAGTGACACCTCTATATAGCCTGATATTAACAGTGAGCACCTCTATATAGTCTGATATTAACACTGAGACCTCTATATAGTCTGATATTAACAGTGAGAACCTCTATATATTCTGATATTAACAGTGACACCTCTATATAGTCTGATATTAACAGTGACACCT
Source organism: Callorhinchus milii (assembly GCF_018977255.1). Taxonomy (NCBI): domain Eukaryota; kingdom Metazoa; phylum Chordata; class Chondrichthyes; order Chimaeriformes; family Callorhinchidae; genus Callorhinchus; species Callorhinchus milii. Next base: position 15,595 of record NW_024706041.1, on the reverse strand, counting down.
CTATATAGTCTGATATTAACAGTGACACCTCTATATAGTCTGATATTAACAGTGACACCTCAATATAGTCTGATATTAACAGTGACACCTCAATATAATAATAATAATCCTTGCATTTGATATAGCGCTTTTCACATCGGGAGGACGTCCCAAAGCGCTTCACAGAACACACTGTAAAGTGAACTGACTATATATTTGAGGGCGAACGCGGCAGCCAATTGCGCACAGTAATGTCCCACAAAGCGTTGTAGATTGAAAATGACCAATTTATTATTGGTTTTGGGTTTTGGAGGATTATTATTAGGCTCTGTGTGGAGTAAGGAAACTTGCCCGAGGTTTCACCCTCTGCCTGGAATTGAACTCAGGTCTCTCACTTGCAAAGCGAGTGCTCTAACCACTGAGCTACAGGACCTTCTATATAGTCTGATATTAACACCGAGATCTCTATATAGCCTGATATTAACAGTGACACTTCTAAATAGACTGATATTAACAGTGAGAACCTCAAAATAGTCTGATATTAACACTGACACCTCTATATAACCTGATATTAACACTAGTCTGATATTTTGACACCTCTATGTAGCCTGATATTTACAATGAGACCTTCTATATAGTCTGATATGAACAGTGAGAACCTCTATACAATCTGACACCCGCGAGTTACAGGTTGCACACCTGGCACCATCCAGTCACAGGTTGCTCACACTCACCCGTGCAGCCGTGTAGATGAGAGATCCAGGAATCTAGGGCCTTGAGGCTAAGGGAGAGGAATGTGAGAGGTTGACACTCTGAGATCGGGGGCAAGAGAGACACACGCCAGGGGCCCCGCACCGACACGCCAGGGGCCCCGCACCGACACGCCAGGGGCCCCGCACCGACACGCCAGGGGCCCCGCACCGACACGCCAGGGGCCCCGCACCGACACGCCAGGGGCCCCGCACCGACACGCCAGGGGCCCCGCACCGACACGCCAGGGGCCCCGCACCGACACGCCAGGGGCCCCGCACCGACACGCCAGGGGCCCCGCACCGACACGCCAGGGGCCCCGCACCGACACGCGCACATGCACTCACTCGCTTACTTCAGGAGGCCAAATATGAATGCGATGAACCTCTGGGCATTGCTGAGCTGGGGCAGCTGGCAAACGGTGCAATACAAGCTGTACAGCGAGCTCCTCACAGGGCCTGGGGGCGGCACACAGGCATCTCAGTCTCCACCCATCACCCTGCCCCCATGTCCCCTAGCCATTCCCATCGACTCCACCCTCTCCCATGTTCCCACCCACCCATCAACTCCTCCCCATGTCCCACCCACCCCCAACCCATCCCCATGTTCCCACCCACCCATCAACTCCTCCCCCATGTCCCCACCCACCCCATGTCCCACCCACCCATCAACCCTCCCCCATGTCCCTATCCTTCCCACCACCCCCACCCCTCCACCCCTTCCCACTGACTCTGACCTCTCGGGAGTCGAGGGGTTGGGGGGGGGGGTATGTGGGCACATCGTTAGCATGCAGTTAGCACTTGGAGGCTCTTGTACCTGGCCTGACCGACGCCACCACCACTCCCCAGGGTGCGCTCCGCCTATGGCCAGTAATCACGTCCTGCTGGTATGGCTTCAGCCCGTCCCTGATGATGGCGGTGACTGCAGGGCACAGGTCCCCCAGCACCAGCTGACCCACAGCCGGGCTCAACCGGCTGTCCCCAAGCTGGGCCTGCATACAAGACACGTCGAGGTTACGTCCTTGGGGTTGTTGGGAAATGATGAGGACATGGGGAAATGGGCAGGGTTGGTTGGTAGAGGGTGGGGACATGGGGACGTGGTCCGGCTCGGTGGGAACTTCATTGTCTGATCAGACTGTACTTGACAACAGGACTGGCCAATCGGGACTGTCACTGGGGCCTCTGGGAGTAATCCAGAGATCACCACTTTTGAGGTCCTACTCGTTAGCTTTTTCCGAGCTTCTAATATTCTCCCTGTAGGATCTATGTCATGGATCCCAACATGGACCACGACTTCTGGATGTTTCCCTTCCACCTGTAGAACATTTTGCACCTGTTCCGTGATGTCTTCAACCCTGACGCCTGGGAGGCAACAGACCATGTGAGAGTCACGTCTTTGGTTGCAGAAACATCTGTCTACTCCCTTCATCATTGTGTCCTCAATGACAATTCCATTGACACTCTTCCCTGTGTCCCCCTGTGCATCCATTTGCTTTTGACGCTCCTCCCCAGAGGTGTCATCACCCTGACCGGTATTCAATACAGAGAACTTGTTTGTGAGTGCCACACTCTCAGGGGATTTCTGCATTGCCCGTCCCCTCTTCCTACCATGCGGGTGGTCACTCTCTCACTCTCCTGCTGAACCCTCTGTGGCTGTGGGGTGGCCACCTCCTGAAACATTCAATCCATGAACTCTTCAGCCTCCCATATGCTATGTAGTGACACCACCCTCTCCTCAAGCTCAGAAACCCTCAGCTCAAGCTCGAGCAGCCGGAGGCACTTCCTACACTCGTGTCCAGGGCACACAAAGCATCCTGGAGTTCCCACATGGCACACATTGTGCAGGCAACCGGTCTCACCTGCCCTACCATACTCCCCGACATGTTTCATATTATTTTAATATAAATATTATATATTTTATAATTCTGCACCTCTTTCCCCTTCTGCACCGAATTCCCACTCTCACCAAATTCCTTAACAAAATTCTCACTCTGTTCCCTCCTCACACTGCTGGGCTCTCGACTCAAGACTGCCCAGAACTGGCCAATCAGTAGACAGTCACCAGGGCTCAGGCCCTGCCTGACAACAAGACTGGACAATCAGAAAAGAGCCAAGGGGGGGTAAGGGGGGGGGGGGGAAGGCTGCATCTGACAACAAGAAAAGCCAATCAGGATACAGTCGCCGGGGGCTCAAGCTGCACCTGACAACAGGACCAGCCAATCAGGAGACAGAAACTCAGAATCTGCCCAGCAACAGTACTGGCCAATCAGAAAACAGTAACCAGGGGTGGTGGGGCTCAGGCTGTATCTGACAACCGGACTGGCCAATCAGGAGACAATAACTGGGGTCTTAGGCTCTGCCCAGCAACGGGACTGGCAAATCAGGAGACAGTTACCGGGGGCTCAGGCTGTACCTGACAACATGACTGGCAAATCAGGAGACAGTTACCGGGGGCTCAGGCTGTACCTGACAACATGACTGGCAAATCAGGAGACAGTTACCGGGGGCTCAGGCTGTACCTGACAACATGACTGGTCAATCATAATAATAATGCTTGCATTGGATATAGTGCTTTTCTCGTCTTCTAGACGTCTCAAAGAGCTTCACTAAGTAGACTGTAAAGTGAATTGATTGTATATTTGTGGACAAAACACGGCAGCCAATTGCACACAGCAAGTCCCACAAACAGTCGTGGATGGAAAATGACCAAGTTAATTGTTCTTGAGGGATTATTATCAGGCGTGTGGAGTAACGAAACTTGCCCAAGATTTCACCCTGCTGGGAATCAAACCCAGGTCTCTCGCTTGTGAGGCGAGTGCCTCACGTCCTCCTGACGTGAAAGGCGCTTTATAAATGGAATCTTGTTGTTGTTGTAACCACCGAGCTGCAGGCTCCACAATAGGACTGGCCAGTCAGGAAACAGACACGGGGTGGGGGGGGGGGAAAAAGGGGGCTCAAACTCTGCCCGGCAACAGGACAAGCCAATCAGGAGACAGTCACCGGGATCTCTGGTTCTGCCTGGCAACAGGAAAAGCCAATCAGGAGAGGGGCTCAGGCTGTACATGACAACAGGACTGGCCAATCAGAAGACAGTCACGGGGAGGGGGCTCAAGCTGTACCTGACATCAGAACTGTCCAATCAGGAGATAGAAACCCAGAATCTGCCCGGCAACAGCACTGGCCAATCAGGAAACAGTAATGGGGGGGGGGGCGTTGAGGCACTGCCTGACAACAGGACTGGTGGTGGGGGGGGGGGGGAAAGGGGGGCTCAAACTCTGCCTGGCAACAGGACAAGCCAATCAGGAGATAGTGACAGGGGGCTTAGGCTGTATCTGACAACAAGACTGGCCAATCAAAGACAGCCACGGGTGGCTCAGACTCTGCCCGGCAACAGGACCGGCCAATCAGAAGACAGTCACGGAGGGCTCAGGCTGTACCTGACAACAGGACTGGCCAATCAGGAGACAGAAACTCAGACTCTGCCCGGCAACAGGACTGGCCAATCAGGATACAGTCACGGAGGGCTCAGGCTGTACCTGACAACAGGACTGGCCAATCAGGAGACAGAAACTCAGACTCTGCCCGGCAACAGGACTGGCCAATCAGGAGATAGTGACAGGGGGCTTAGGCTGTACCTGGCAACAGGACTGGCCAATCAGGAGACAGTCACTGGGGTCTCTGGTTCTGCCTGGCAACAGGACTGGCCAATCAGGAGACAGTCACTGGGGTCTCTGGTTCTGCCTGGTAACAGGACAAGCCAATCAGGAGATAGTGACAGGGGGCTTAGGCTGTACCTGGCAACAGGACTGGCCAATCAGGAGACAGGCACTGGGGTCTCAGGCTCTACGCGGCAACAGGACTGACCAATCAGGAGACAATCATGGGGTTCAGGCTCCACCTAGTAGCAGGACTGGCCAATCAGAAGACAGTCACGGAGGGCTCAGGCTGTACCTGACAACAGGACTGGCCAATCAGGAGACAGAAACTCAGACTCTGCCCTTGACAAGACTTGGGTCTTGTGCGAGCTGGAGGGAGAGGTGGGGAGTAACCGACAGGGGGTATTGTGGGGGGGAGTGACTGAGAGGCAGGGGAGGGGAGTGATGTCTTGGCCCTACCTTCTGCACAAGGTTTCTGGCAACACTAAAATGGCCGACGATCCTATCCACAGAGACGTTCACTGCCTGCAGCAAACCTGCAAACAAAGTGAATTTAAAACCTGTCACTCCCTCCCTCACACTCCCCTCCCTCCCCCCACACTCCCTCCCCCTCACACTCACTTTCCCCACACTCACTCACTCCCCCACACTCACTCACTACCACACTCACTCCCTCCCTCCACAATCACTCACTACTCCCACACTCATTGACCCCCACAGTCACTCACTCACCCTCACAATCTTTCACTCGCCCCACATTCACTCACTCCCCCCCCACCCCGCACCTCTTTTCTGCTGCAGTGTTGCGGACACATGGCCCTGGTCTCTGGGGGGGGTCATGTTGAAGTGCGAGCCGCCCTCCTTGGGGAAGGACTGACTGCGTCCAACTGATAAAATAATCACAAGATTCTGATCAGAGACAGCGAGAGATAGAGATAGACTCCCTACCCACCCACCACAGAAACCCCAAAACAACAGCCCACCAACCAATCTCCCCCCCCAAAACATAGCCTTATCTCTTTCTATATCCATGGAACATCGTCTCACTCTTTCCTCTCCTCTCTTACACTCACTATCTTCCCTTCTCTCACCCTCACGGTCATGGGTTTCCGTGTGTGTCAAGACACCCTGCTGATCACGGTGACGGGTTTCCATGTGGGTCAGACCAAAACGTCTTGAAGGGAGTAAAAATAATAATAATCCTTGCATTTGATATAGCACCTTATCAAGTCATTGAGACGTCTCAAAGCGCTTCACAGGTTACACTGTAAAGTGAATTGACTGTGTTTTGTGGGCAAAACATGGCAGCCAATTGCACACAGCAGTGTCTCACAAACAGTCGTCGATTGAGTGACCACATTTTTTGAGGCATTATGATCCCTGGAAAGTGATCCACCATTCGGCTAACAACTGGGTTTCCTACTTACTACTAGGTGTGTAGAGTAAGGAAACTTGCCTAAGGTTGTGGAGTCCTGTAGCTCAGTGGTTAGAGCACTCGCTTTGCAAGTGAGAGACCTGAGTTCAATTCCAGGCAGAGGGCGAAACCTTGGGCAAGTTTCCTTACTCCACACAGAGCCTAATAATAATCCCTCCAAAACCAACAACAATAATAAATTGGTCATTTTCAATCTACGACTGTTTGTGGGACATTGCTGTGCGCAATTGGCTGCCGCGTTCGCCCACAAATATACAGTCAATTCACTTTACAGTGTACTCTGTGAAGCGCTTTGGGACGTCCTCCCGACGTGAAAAGCGCTATATCAAATGCAAGGATTATTATTATTATTATTATTATCCTGCCCGGGAATCAAACCCGGGTCCTCTCGCTTGCGAGGCGGGAGCTCTACTACGCTACAGGACTACAATATTTGTCATGAACCCATATAATACACATGAAACACAGTAACAAACTCTTAACACTGGGATACAGATGTAAGCTGGCTGGGAGGTAAGGTAAGAGACAGAAAGGTAAGCCTGAAGGACTTTGCACAGAGAATGGTGAGGTGAGTGTGTGGAAAACGATCTTATCACAAGGAGAGGAAACTGAATAGATATCTAAGGGAGAAATTGATGGAGAGGGAGGGAGGGAAAGAATGGAGCATTGGGGCTGCTGGGATCTCTATCTCTCTCCAGGTCAGTGTCCTGACCGACAATCCTCAGAGGAAACGGTCTGTTTACCTCGTGGCTGTGTGAGAGACCTGGTCAAGGACAAAATGATCACTGTGTTCATCTGCAAAAACAGTCACTGCACTTGGCAGCAATAAACACAAACCACTCAGAGACGTGATAAGGCACAACAAACATTAAAACTCTCTCCTTTACTCGCACTCACTCTCTCTCTCCTTCACTCTCTCTCTCCTTCACTTGCACTCACTCCTTCACTTGCACTCACTCACTCTCTCCTTCACTCACTCTCTCCTTCACTCACACTCACTTGCTCTTTCTTTCCTTCACTCAGTGTCTGTGTGGGGGGGGGGAATGGGTGGGGGATAGGAAATAATAACACTACAGGCCACTGGCTTTCCTGGCTCTGGCCCAGGGCCCGGGCCGTGCCCAGTTTGACGAGCTGCTGCTTCTCCTCCAGCCACTCTCTGTGCTCAGCTTCCACCTGGACCTGCTCTTCCAATGCCACCACTTCCTGGAACAGCCAACCAATCACCTCTTGGACAGTCATTTGGCTAGTCAGCCCTCGGCCACCCAGCCCTCGGCCACTCAGCCCTCACTCAATCAGTTTCCAGCTTGGGGGGATGGCACCAATCAGCGAGGAGAGCAGCAGGCAGCCAATGAGAAATGTGAGATTAAGTGGGCAGGGAGTGGGGCAGAGAGCGCGGGGTCAGTGGGGGCCACACTACAGAAAGGGTTGGAGCAGGCAGTGGGGTGGGGGGAGAAGCTCACACACACACTATTGGAGCTGAAGAAAGATCCTCAGGCTCAGCCTGTGAGCTCTGTCACTGTGCCCCCAGCACAAGGCCCCCCCCAGGCTGTCACTGTGCCCCCAGCACAAGGCCCCCCCCAGGCTGTCACTGTGCCCCCAGCACTGAGCTGGGATCAGCGGGCAGCTCCAGGCTGGTGGCGGATGCTCGGTTTGAGCTCCCGTGTGTACCTGGCTCCCACCCCCATCCCCTCCGAGAGGTGTAGAATAGAGAGCAACGTCACAGTGCTAGGTGGGTCTCCCCTGCCAGCCCCACAGAGAGGCTGCCAGTCTCCAGCGACTGCCCAGCCAAACGCCAGCATTGTTAGCAGCCATCACCAGATAAGGTCCGGATCCTCGCCCGGCCAGCAGTTACTGCAGAGGGAGAGCGTGGCTCAGGAGGGGCTGCCAGAGGGCGAGAGGCTGTGGCTGGGAAGACTGTTCGGTGCTAAGGCTAAAACTTCCTACAATAATCAAGCAGCAGAACCTCAGAGAACACGGTAACAACTTGTAGATCTCTCTGTCTCTGTGTGTCTCTTCCCCTTACTTTCTCTCTCTCTTTATCCCTCTCTCTACCGTTCTCTCTACCCCCCTCTCTCTTCCCTTCTCCCTTGCCCCGTCTCCCCCCTCTCTCTCCCCCTTCTCTCTTCCCCTCTTTCCCCCTGACTCTCTCCCCCCTCTCCCTCTCTCTCTGTGTCAGGAAAGAGTGAGAGGAAATTTGTGATATTCCTTTCCCTGCAGGTTCCCCTCCCGATGGCTACAGCTGAACCTCGGTCAATGGGAAGATCTGCTCAAATCAGCCTCAAGCAGGACAGAGACATGGGGGAGCTCCCCTCACCCCCCCACCCATGAGCCTGGGGCCACGAGCCACACAGAGCCCCCACCACAGCAACAACAGGCCAGGCAGGGGCCTGAGCTCAGGTACGGCAGTACTACTTCACAGATGTGTAGAAGCTTTTAAACGGGATTGAATAAAGCGCTCTGGGACTCTATCCCGTGTGAAGGGCACTATATAAAGTTGTTGTTGAATAAAGGAAAGCTAGTGTAAAATAGTAAAACAGTCAGGCGTAGAAGTCAGGATAACATTTAAATTAAGGACAGAACGATTGCCAGATAAAAGAAGAAGGTCCAGTTCACCCTTCACAGCGTTCCAACCTATATACTGTATCTGTGTGTGTGTGTGTCACTCTGTCTCTGTGTGTATCTCTGTCTGTGTATGTGTCTCTGTCTCTCTGAGTGTGTCACTCTGTCTCTGTGTGTATATATGTTTGTCTATACTATATCCTCAGATATTATTTCCTAACAGAAATCTATCTCATTTGAAACAAACAATATTTTCTGCTTGCACCGTCTGTCTGCCTAGGGAGTCTAGGCATAAATTAGGCAAGTTTCCTTACTCCACACAGACACACCTGTGTTTCCCAGCAGTCAGTAGGAACCCACTTGTTAGTTGATTGGCGGATCACTTTCTGGGGGTAATAATCCCTTCAAAAATAACAATAAAAATAAATGGGCACTATATGAAAATCAAATGAGATAGATAAAATAAAAATAATGCGGTCATTCAATCCATGACTGTTTGTGGGACGCTGCTGTGCAGAATTGGCTGCCGCGTTTCGCCCACAAATATACAGTCAATTGACCTTACAGTGTATCCTGTGAAGCGCTTTGAGACGTCTCAAAGACGTGATAAGGCGTTGTGTCAAATGCCAAGATTATTGTAATCGAGTGTAAAGAAATCAAAGTGGTTTTGATGTGAAACTGACTGAGTGCATATAGGGGTTGTACACAAGTTCTAAAAGAGAAGTTGTTGTCTCGTGTCTCTGGTGCTGAGCTGTGGCTTGCCTTGCCTTGCAGAATGGTCAGGGTGCTGTGTGACCATGTGGCCAGTGAAAGGGGGCATCTGAGCTTCCGCAGAGGGGAGATGCTTCACGTCGTGGCCTGCGTGGACGAGGACTGGATTCGCTGTCGTCATGGAGATGCCACCGGCCTCGTTCCTATTGGATTCACCTCATTGCTGTAAATGGCGCTCGATAAACAGCCCACAGCTAACTGTGCTGTGCTGTACAGTCCTGTGCTGTGTTGTGCAGCGCAGGCCAATGCATGCAAGGCTGTACTGAAGAGTTAATCTCACACATAGCTACATTGTTTTGAGTTGCTCGCCCAGTACAAATGTGCAGCAAACTGGCTATGCCGGCAGTCACTTGGCACAACATCATTCCCATTGGTTCCCAGGAATGCCGCCGGCCACTGGGAATGCTGTCAGGATCCCTGGAATATTTTATGAGCGCTGGGATGCTACCTTGCTCGAAGGGACACTATATAAATGCTATATAAATGCCGTATAAGTTGTTGTTGTTGAATTTGGTCCAGATCCCGGGGAATGTCGGCAGATCCCTGGGATTGTCGGCAGATCCCAGGGAATACGACCACCTGATCTGAAGTGTCAGCAAGTGACTTGTGTTTCCCATGTGGGTATGTTACCTGGGAACAACTCATGGTTGGTGCTGTCTGTGTGTCTCAGTGTGTGTGTGTATCTCAATGTGTCTCAGTGTGTTTGTGTGTGTGTCTGTGTGTGTGTGTCTCAGTGTGTCTGTCTGTGTGTATCAGTGTGTGTGTTAGTGTGTCTGTCAGTGTGTATGCATGTAGGGAGTATGTTTGAGTGCGGGAGGTGTGCGTGTGTCGGGAGTGTGTGTGTAGGGAGTGTGTCCAGGGACTGTGTAGGGACTGTATGTATAGGTGTGTGCGTGTGTAGGGAGTGTGTGTGCAAGGGCTGCAGTGTAGGGTAAGCACTGAGGGTGTGTGCGCGTGTGTCTGTTGTAAATCATGTATGTGCTTCTTTCACTTCTCCTTCTGAGTAACCGTGCTAGACACACTGAGACACACACACATACACCCAAAGTGTCCTAGCTTCCACTCTCTCCATCGCTCCTGTATGCTCTCAATAAACACAGCGACCTTCATGGCATTAGTTCTTTGTGTGTCAGCTCAGTCGCTCATACTCTTGCATCTGAGTCAGAAGGTTATGGATTCAAGCCCCATGTCAGGACTTGGAATCATTGTAATAAATATATTGTGCTAATTTTATTGAATACGTTTTATTTTTTCTAAACTCAACCAATGTAGAATACAGCCCAGGTGTGTGTTTACTGGAGTCCTGTAGCTCAGTGGTTAGAGCGCTCGCCTCGCAAGGGAGAGGACCTGGGTTCGTTTCCCGGGCGGTTCAGGGCGAAGCATCAGGCAAGTTTCCTTATTCCATACACACACACACCTTTATTTTCCAGCAGTAAGTAATACGGGGCAAGGGCATTGAGGTACAGATCAGCCATGATAATAATAATAATAATAATCCTTGCATTTGATATAGCGCTTTTCACGTCGGGAGGACGTCCCAAAGCGCTTCACTGTAAAGTGAATTGACTGTATATTTGTGGGCGAATGCAGCAGCCAATTGCGCACAGTAATGTCCCACAAAGTGTTGTAGATTGAAAATGACCAATTTATTATTGTTTTGGTTTTGGAGGATTATTATTAGGCTCTGTGTGGAGTAAGGAAACTTGCCCGAGGTTTCGCCCTCTGCCTGGAATTGAACTCGGGTCTCTCACTTGGAAAGCGAGTGCTCTAACCACTGAGCTACAGGACTCCACAAATCTTATAGAATGGCAGAACAGGCTCGAGGGGCTGAATGGCCTCTTCCTGTTTCTATGTAAACCGGTTGTTAGTCGATAGATGGATTGCTTTTCAGGGTAATAAACCCTTCAAATAATAATAATAATGTGCTCACATCAATCCACGAGTGTTTGTGGGACGCTTCTGTGCGTAAATGGCTGCCGTGTTTCGCCCACAAATATATACAGTCACTACACTTTACAGTATATCCTGTAAAGCCCTTTGAGATGTTTCAAAGACATGATAAGGCGCTGTATCAAATACAAGGATTATTATTACAATGTGACGTAGTGGTTAGTTCGCTCGCCTCGCAAGTGAGAAGACCCGCGTTTGATTCCCGGGCAGGGCAAAACATTGGGCAAGTTTCCTTACTCCACACACACACGCACACACACACACACAACACCTCTGCCAGGATTTTTATTATTGTTATGTTGTTGGGAGACAAAAATGGAAATAGAAACGTGTTAGTTCCAAGGCAATCTTATCTGCAGAGGTTCCTAGTAATTGTTTGTGAAGTTCAGTGTGTTATCTGTACCTTTGGTACATTAACCTGCCCCGTGTCACAATAACACAGACATAAAGCAAATAACAGAGTGGCTGGTGGCTGGTGGCTGTGGGCAGTCATGGCCAGTGTGTCTGCCATCCTGAAACAAGTGAAGAGGAGGCTCCATTTGAAGAACTGTCTCGTGCGGGAATGCTTGGCGGAGTTCCTGGGAACTTTCCTGGTTATTGTAAGTGCTGCTGCCTCATTCTCACCACCGTCGACACCTGGGCTGTCAAACCCCATTGTTAAATACTCTGCGGTGTACAAAGTATCATTTATATTACACTGCATTGTTGAGTCATCTCTCTCTGAAGGGTAACCTCTCTCTCTCTCTCTGTAGAGTGATGCTTGGCTCCTGTCAGCGCCATCTCAGCTCAGGCGCTGACAGGAGCACTATTCATGGTTGCACTCCACCTCACCGAGCCAATAGGGAACCTTTGTGTCCTGTTCGACCCTCAGTTATCCTTAAATCCCACATTTGTGCGATGACCTGCTCTGCCTTTCCCCACCTCCGTAACATTGCCAGCCAACAGCCTCTGTGTGTGAGTGGGTGTGTGAGTGGGTGTGTGAGTGAGTGTGTGTATTTGTGTGTGTGTGTGAGAGTGAGTGTGTACAGTAACCTCTCTCTGTGTTGGCAGTTTATAGGAGGAGCAGCGGTTGCTCAGGTACAGACCACGAGCAAAGGTGCATACCTGTCCATTAACATTGGCTATGGTGTGGGCGTCATGTTTGGCATTTATGCAGCTGGAGGCGTCTCAGGTAGGCGACTTCCACCCCCACCCCTCCCCGCCTCCTCCCCCCCTACCCAGCCAACACTCCCCCCGCCCCATCACCCCCCACCTCCTCCCGCCCCCAGCCCCCCCCCCCCACCCTTTACAATATATCCTGTGAAGCACTTCAAAACTCTGTCACTCTCTCCCTCTATCCCTCCCTCCACCTTGCCCCTTCCTTCCCCATCTTCAGGTCGTGCCTGATCACCTTCCTCTTCGACCGTGTCTACGGTAACCTCCCACCTCCCCCAACTCGGCGTCGTGCTCCGCCACTGTCCATGGGGCTCTGTGTAAATGCAAGTTGTTGTTGTTGTTCTGGGCTTTACTGTGTCTACCCACTTTACTTTACCCGCCCGTACCCTCCGTTCCTCTGGCTCCGGTCTGCTCCACATCCCCCGCCCCAACCGCCCTACTATCGGTGGCCTTCAGCCTCTCAGCCCCCAGGCTCTGGAACTCCATCCCCAGTGCCTTCGCCGCTTCCTCCCTTTCCTCCTTCAAGGCCGGTCTCAAGACCTTTCTCTTTGACCGTACCTTCAGCTCTCCTCTCGACTCTCTACCCCCTCCTCGCTCCCTCCCTTCCCTCCCCTCACCCTGACCATTTCCCCCCAATGCTCGGGTCCTGACCCAACTGTACAGCGCCTTGGGACGTCCTCCCAACGTGAAAGGTGCTCAATAAATGGAATCTTGTTGTTGTTGTTGTTGTCTGTGGTTTATTATCAAGGTGCTCACTTGAACCCAGCCATCTCCATCTGCTTCTGTGTGTTGGGGAAGCTGCCGTGGTGGAAGCTGCCATTTTACATCCTGTCTCAGACCTTTGGAGCTTTCGTAGGTGCAGCTGTGATCTTTACCATGTATTACGGTACGTCACATCTCACCATATATACATCCCCTAAAATCCTGAGAACTCCACCCTGCCTTAACATGTCACTGGGCACATAGACCATTCAGCCCCTCCAGCCTGTTCCACCATTCTAATAGATTGTGGCTGATCTGTACCTCAACTACCACTTAAGTCAATATCCCGCCTGCATTTATTTCTGTATTTATACACACACCTAACTCCCCGCTCCTGATAACTAGTCACTGAGCTCTTTTCCCTCCCAGTGACCAGTTATCAGTTTACTGTAATAATAATAATAATAATCCTTGCATTTGATATAGCGCTTTTTCTCGTCGGGAGGACGTCCCAAAGCGCTTCACAGAACACACTGTAAAGTGAATTGACTGTATATTTGTGGGCGAACGCGACAGCCAATTGCGCACAGTAATGTCCCACAAAGTGTCGTAGATTGAAAATGACCAATTTATTATTGTTTTGTTTTGGAGGGATTATTATTAGGCTCTGTGTGGAGTAAGGAAACTTGCCCAAGGTTTCGCCCTCTGCCTGGAATTGAACTCAGGTCTCTCGCTTGCAAAGCGAGTGCTCTAACCACTGAGCTACAGGACTCCACACCTACTGTATTAGGGTCGTGTTCAATATCTCCTGGTCTCGCTTTCAAACCCCTCCACTGACTTGCCCTTCACTCACTCACACTCTCGCCTCCCAGTCAGGAGGTTGTGGGTTCAAGCCCCCACATTGGGACTTGGAATCACACAGCCTAAGCTGACGCTCCAGGCCAGGGGGAGCGCTGCTTTGTCAGAGACACCGTCCATCAGTTGAGACGTTAACCCGCTCTCCTGTCTGCCTGTGAACACGAATGATCTCCCGTGGCGCTATTTGAAAAGAGAGGAGTTTCTCTCGCTCTCTCCCTCCTGGTGTCCTGGGCGACAGATAAAACCACTCACTCACTTCACGGCTGTTTGCAAGGACGTCACTGCGTGCCACGTTACACACACAGTCACTACACTTTACAGTGAATCGTGGGAAGTGCTTTGAGATGTCCTCCTAACGTGAGAGGCTCTGTGTCAGATGTGAGTTTTACTGATTAAAATCCCATTGCAAGCGGCAGTGGGAGGGTGTGACTGACTGGGTGTGCGTTTATTAGATTCCATCATGCACTTCACTGGGGGCGAGCTGATAGCTGACGGTGCAACGCTGGCTACTGGGGGGATATTTGCCACCTACCCTGCCGTGTACCTCACCACACGTAATGGCTTCATTGACCAGGTAAGCTCAAGCCGGGGCGTGGTGGGTTGTCAGTACTGTTTCAGCCTGTTTCATGTCCCCGGCACACACATCCCTCCCTCCCTCGCATCCTTCTACCCCCACCCTCCCTCGCATCCTTCTCCCCCACCCTCCCTCGCATCCTTCTACCCCCACCCTCCCTCGCATCCTTCTCCCCCACCTCCCTTGCATCCTTCTACCCCCACCCTCCCTCGCATCCTTCTCCCCACCCTCCCTTGCATCCTCTATCCCCACCCTCCCTCGCATCCTTCTATCCCCACCCTCCCTCGCATCCTTCTATCCCCACCCTCCCTCGCATCCTTCTATCCCCACCCTCCCTCGCATCCTTCTATCCCCACCCTCCCTCGCATCCTTCTCCCCCACCCTCCCTTGCATCCTTCTATCCCCACCCTCCCTCGCATCCTTCTATCCCCACCCTCCCTCGCATCCTTCTATCCCCACCCTCCCTCGCATCCTTCTATCCCCACCCTCCCTCGCATCCTTCTCCCCACCCTCCTCGCATCCTTCTACCCCCACCCTCCCTTGCATCCTTCTATCCCCACCCTCCCTCGCATCCTTCTATCCCACCCTCCCTCGCATCCTTCTATCCCCACCCTCCCTCGCATCCTTCTACCCCACCCTCCCTCGCATCCTTCTACCCCCACCCTCCCTCGCATCCTTCTCCCCCACCCTCCTCGCATCCTTCTATCCCCACCCTCCCTCGCATCCTTCTATCCCCACCCTCCCTCGCATCCTTCTACCCCCACCCTCCCTCGCATCCTTCTCCCCCACCCTCCTTGCATCCTTCTATCCCACCCTCCTCGCATCCTTCTATCCCACCCTCCCTCGCATCCTTCTACCCCCACCCTCCCTCGCATCCTTCTACCCCACCCTCCCTCGCATCCTTCTATCCCACCCTCCCTCGCATCCTTCTACCCCACCCTCCCTCGCATCCTTCTACCCCACCCTCCTCGCATCCTTCTCCCCACCCTCCCTTGCATCCTTCTATCCCCACCCTCCCTCGCATCCTTCTATCCCCACCCTCCCTCGCATCCTTCTACCCCCACCCTCCCTCGCATCCTTCTATCCCCCCCTCCCTCGCATCCTTCTACCCCCACCCTCCCTCGCATCCTTCTATCCCCACCCTCCCTCGCATCCTTCTACCCCCACCCTCCCTGATCCCAACCCCCAGCTCAGGTGCAAATCGCTG
>NW_024706040.1:0-16475 GCF_018977255.1 Callorhinchus milii | reverse complement strand
CTCTTGACCCTCCCTACTGATCCAATTTGCTTAAACCACAACTGCACTATCGACTGTATCCGCTAGAATAGCTCCAGCCTTCTGTTCATCTCTCGTACATCCACTCCACCAGAGCTGGTCATGACGTCAGCCACTCTGCTCCGAAATTCTGATATTGGGGAATTTACAAGTCTGCTCGGTTTCCTTGTCAACAATTTTTGTCTCAGTGCTACAGGGCCGGTTGTTGATTTCGTTACCAATAGTTACCCAGGTTTCTGTGTATTCACACATGTATTTACATGGTCACGCAGTTTAAATTCAGAGAGAATCATAAAAAAGCTTTGCGTTTTCCAATTATTCAAATTGTTAAATGATTTATTGATTACAAATCTGCCAGAAACGCTGTTTGATGTATCGAAATCCAGAACATTATGCATTCAACTGACCAGAGCAGAATAAAACACTCTGCAACATTCGTTCAAGCTCCCAGCTCAGAGTTCGAGACACAGTAAAGCGTCGTCTGCACTGTCCTTCTCATTAACCAGGTCAGGGTTAGAGACACAGTAAACCTATACCCACACTGCCCGCCTGGATAACTAGGTCTGGATTTGAGACACGTAAAGCTTCTTCTACATTAAACTCATATGATTCTTGCTTTGGAGTTAGCAGCTAAATAAATGTGCAAGTGGGCAAAGGGTTACAACATCGAACGAGCCGCTTTTTAGGGATTGTTTTCTATGTGTCTTTTTACGCCTACTTTATTACTCCTACAGGCAAATAAACTACAATACCAATATCATTGCATTAGATGTCCTGCTCGAATTGGCTAAAGAATAACTGATACTGTGCTCGTGTCCTGGTATCATACAAGATCCAAATTCGTTTGAGACGAGTTGGACGACTGTATGGTGCAGGTTTATTTGTCACAACTGCTCAATGATTTAGAGTAAGTTTGTTGCTTTACCAGCCTTTCTGTGCGGTTGCTGCAAACCATACAGAGACGGCTAATCTCTCTTTGATAGTTAGATTGGAGATACTATGTGAAAATAATAATTGTTTGTGATAATGTGCAGGTTACTGATATATTCTTTTTGTTTAGATTTGAGAATAACAATTGAAGAAAATGGCAGGGGTTGCAGGTTCAAAACCCGGATTAACCCGAATTTTAGTGGATTGTTTCTCCACAGTTTTAAAGAAACCGCATTTTCAAAATAATCGATTATCTTGTGTACATCACGCAGCTGATGCCAACTCAAACAGGGGCAATTCAATGTGTTTGCAAAGCACCGTATGTGACAGGTTAATCAGTAATTCCCTAGACGGCATCAGATTTCCCATAACTCCGAGGCCCGTGTCCTTTCCTACACAAGACACCAGCGCCGATCATCCTCGCCATGTTCCATTGACTCCCCTTGCCAAGCTGAGAGTGTTCAGGATCCCCGTCTTATGTTGAAATATCCTCAGTCAAAATCCACGCCAATACCTCGACTCATATGGCCTGGGTCACCCACTTGCCATGTTTCATTTGATTGTTTTATTTCTCCGTGGTATCCTGTCCAATATTAGCGGGCGAGATTTAGACCTTTCTGGAACTGAATTCTACAGAACATCTAACTATCTCTTCCTTCCCATATCCACGATCAGTCTCAAGACACCTTTCCAGAGCCTCGGGGCTGAGAGGCTGAAGGCCCGACCACCGATGGTAGGGCGGTTGGGGCGGGGGACGTGGAGCAGACCGGAGCCAGAGGAACGGAGGGTACGGGCAGGTAGGTAGGGGGATAGTAGGTTGGAGAGGTAGGAGGGAGCAAGGCCGTGAATGGCCTTGTAGGTGAGGATGAGGATCTTGAAATCAATCCTCTGGGGGATGGGGAGCCAGTGGAGGTGAGCGAGGGTGGGAGTGATGTGGTCCCGAAGCCTGGTGCGGGACAGTACACGAGCTGCAGATTTCTGGATGACCTGCAGCTTGTGGAGGGAGGTGGCGGGAAGGCGGCGAGGAGAGAGTTCCCATAGTCCACCCTTGAGGTGACAAAGGCGTGAACCAGGGTTTCAGCAGCGTGAGGGGTGAGGTAATGCCGTAATCTGGCGATGTTCCGGAGGTGATGGAAGGCGGTGCCAGTTGTGGTGCGGATGTGAGGGAGAAAGGAGAGCTCAGGGTCGAACAAAACGCCGAGGTTCCTGATGGCTTTGAGAGGTGGAGAGTGCAGCCTTGGATGCTGATGGTGTCAGCGCCTGAGGTGCGGAGGCGCTGACGCGAGACAATCAGGAGGGCCTGGTTTTCGCTCGTTGAGCTGAAGAAAGTTGTCTCTCGTGCAGGACTCGATGTCGGACGGACAGCTGTCAGGACATCGGTGGTCGTGGAGTTGAGAGTAGAGGAGGAAAGGTAGAGTTGGGTGTCATCCGCAAACATGCGGAAGTTAACTCCATGTCTGCGGATGATGTCACCGAGGGGGAGCATATAGAGGGTGAAGAGGAGGGGACCAAGGACGGAGCCCTGAGGGACACCACATGAGACAGTGCGGGGGGTGGAGGAGAAGCCATTCGTCGAGACAAAGTGAAGACGGTGAGAAAGGTACGAACTAAACCATTCAAGGACAGTGCCTTGAAGGTTGAGGTGGGAGGACAAGCGGTGGAGTATGATAGCGTGGTCGACCGTATCGAATGCTGCCGATAGGTCGCGGAGGACGAGGAGACAGAGCGATCCCTGGTCACAGATGGTCAGGATATCATTGGTGACCTTGACCAGGGCAGTTTCTGTGCTATGGGCAGCACGGAAACCTGACTGAAGGGGTTCGAAAAGAGAATGGGTGGAAAGGAAAGAGCGCAGTTGGGAGGCGACAACTCTTTCCAAGACCTTGGAGAGAAAGGGTAGGTTGGAGATGGGCCGGTAACTTGATAGCTGCGACGCATCAAGGGAGGGTTTTTTCAGGGTGGGCGTGATGATGGCAGTTTTTAATGGAATGGGGACAGAGCCAGAGCAGAGGGACAGGTTGATGATGTCAGTGATATGTGCGGCAAGAAAGTGGAGCTGGGAGATAAGGAGTGGAGTGGGGATGGGTTCAAGGGAGCAGGTGGTTGGTTTTAGGGATAGGATGAGTTCAGTGACAGAAGGGGGGGGAAACGGGTACGAAGGTGTGTAGGGGAGGATGGGTAGGAGTCGGAGTGTGGGAGGGAAGGGGTGGGTGGTGGGTGGAAGTTGGAGTGGAAGTAACCGCGGAGCGGATTCCCTTGATCTTGGATTCAAGGAAATCCAGCATCTCCTCGCAGTGAAGGTTGGATCAGGTCTTGGAATGAAAGGGTTGTGTTGGAGAAGGAGCGGACATTTTGCAGCGACAAACAGTTCGCTGGATGAAGGGGGAGGAGGTTGAGTATCAGAAAAGCAAAGAGAAGTTTCTTCACAATGGCTGGAAACCGCGGGCCTTGGGGTGGAAATGAGGGCGAAGGCTGTCAGAGTCCTGTCTGCAGGACAACATACAATAAGTTCGACCGTGAACCAGGCGGAGATTGCCCAGTGTGGGACAAAGGGAACATGTGGAACGTCAAGGAGGGAAAGGTCGCGAGGAAGCTGCTGAGGAATGAGACCCTTGTGGGAATATCGCAGGACAGGGGCAGGAATATGTGCATTTTGGGTATAAGTTAGCAACTCGCAGCCGAAGATGCAGCCAATCCGCAAACAAAGAGGTGAGCAGTGGGTAGTGTCAACCAAGAGACATGGAAACGGAACCAGATACCAAAATTGTGTGCGAAACAAATCAACATTCATCTGGTTGTTAGCGCCGTGGCTCAGTTTGCAGCTCAACTTCCCGAGAACAGGAGATCCTGGTTTCAAAGCCCAGCGGTGCCTTGCTGAATACCCGAACATGAAAAATCTTGGTTCGTCTGCTGTGATTGTCACATCATGTTTACCAAAGGCGAAGCTGGTTGTTACTTCACGCTCTTGACCCTCCCTACTGATCCAATTTGCTTAAACCACAACTGCACTATCGACTGTATCCGCTAGAATAGCTCCAGCCTTCTGTTCATCTCTCGTACATCCACTCCACCAGAGCTGGTCATGACGTCAGCCACTCTGCTCCGAAATTCTGATATTGGGGAATTTACAAGTCTGCTCGGTTTCCTTGTCAACAATTTTTGTCTCAGTGCTACAGGGCCGGTTGTTGATTTCGTTACCAATAGTTACCCAGGTTTCTGTGTATTCACACATGTATTTACATGGTCACGCAGTTTAAATTCAGAGAGAATCATAAAAAAGCTTTGCGTTTTCCAATTATTCAAATTGTTAAATGATTTATTGATTACAAATCTGCCAGAAACGCTGTTTGATGTATCGAAATCCAGAACATTATGCATTCAACTGACCAGAGCAGAATAAAACACTCTGCAACATTCGTTCAAGCTCCCAGCTCAGAGTTCGAGACACAGTAAAGCGTCGTCTGCACTGTCCTTCTCATTAACCAGGTCAGGGTTAGAGACACAGTAAACCTATACCCACACTGCCCGCCTGGATAACTAGGTCTGGATTTGAGACACGTAAAGCTTCTTCTACATTAAACTCATATGATTCTTGCTTTGGAGTTAGCAGCTAAATAAATGTGCAAGTGGGCAAAGGGTTACAACATCGAACGAGCCGCTTTTTAGGGATTGTTTTCTATGTGTCTTTTTACGCCTACTTTATTACTCCTACAGGCAAATAAACTACAATACCAATATCATTGCATTAGATGTCCTGCTCGAATTGGCTAAAGAATAACTGATACTGTGCTCGTGTCCTGGTATCATACAAGATCCAAATTCGTTTGAGACGAGTTGGACGACTGGATGGTGCAGGTTTATTTGTCACAACTGCTCAATGATTTAGAGTAAGTTTGTTGCTTTACCAGCCTTTCTGTGCGGTTGCTGCAAACCATACAGAGACGGCTAATCTCTCTTTGATAGTTAGATTGGAGATACTATGTGAAAATAATAATTGTTTGTGATAATGTGCAGGTTACTGATATATTCTTTTTTGTTTAGATTTGGGAATAACAATTGAAGAAAATGGCAGGGGTTGCAGGTTCAAATCCCGGATTAACCGGAATTTTAGTGGATTGTTTCTCCACAGTTTTAAAGAAACCGCATTTTCAAAATAATCGATTATCTTGTGTACATCACGCAGCTGATGCCAACTCAAACAGGGGCAATTCAATGTGTTTGCAAAGCACCGTATGTGACAGGTTAATCAGTAATTCCCTAGACGGCATCAGATTTCCCATAACTCCGAGGCCCGTGTCCTTTCCTACACAAGACACCAGCGCCGATCATCCTCGCCATGTTCCATTGACTCCCCTTGCCAAGCTGAGAGTGTTCAGGATCCCCGTCTTATGTTGAAATATCCTCAGTCAAAATCCACGCCAATACCTCGACTCATATGGCCTGGGTCACCCACTTGCCATGTTTCATTTGATTGTTTTATTTCTCCGTGGTATCCTGTCCAATATTAGCGGGCGAGATTTAGACCTTTCTGGAACTGAATTCTACAGAACATCTAACTATCTCTTCCTTCCCATATCCACGATCAGTCTCAAGACACCTTTTGGTCGTGTTGTTGGTCATCGTTGCCTTCCCAAAACGTCTCAATTCCTAACCACACACCAATGCCCAGTTCGTAATATTATTATGAGTAATAACTCTTGCTTTCGAGACAGCAACTTATCCAACTTCGAATCGTCTCAAAATGGTTCTTAGAATATATTGTAAATTCAGCTGATTGCACATTGTTTGGGCGAAATGCGGCAGCCAATTTCGTACAGCAGTGACCCACAATCAGTCGTGGATATGGTAACCAACTTAATACGACTTACCTAGTTTGAAGGAATATTGCACCTGGAAATTGCTCCACCAATCGACTAACAACCGGGTGCCTCCACATTTCTATGCAAACTGAGGCGAGAGCAGAAAAGAAACTTGACAATTGTTATGTTCTGCCGGAAATCTAACACAGGTTTTCCAGCAGCTGTCGTACTCAGCCTCAAAATTTACTGACCAGCTACTCCACGGCTTTCCTACTCAACCTACGGTCAACTGTCCCTTCCCCCAATCTCGAAGTCGAACTCCACCTCTCTCAAGCGCTCAATGGCGCTACCCTGCGTGAGGAGCGTTGTGTAAGCGCAAGTTATTAATGTTGTTAAGTTGCTTTTGAAATCCTATCTTTTCTTGAAGAAAATAAAGGACGCACTGCAGTAATTCTAATCAGACAAAGGCGAGCGCGACTTACATCACAGTATTTCATCGAGAATTGTCAAAGCGAGATTATTCGCTTCCTGTAACCGTACTCTTTATTTGTCTGTGGCCGCAGTTCAGAGAATTTTATCTGTGTGGGTATATTTTCATGTTTTTTATCCATCTCGTTAATTCAATGCCCAACAAAGCCCAAGCCATGTATTTGAATTCCTTTCCATTCAAGTGAGTAAAAGCAGCAAAGGGACAGAACGTCAGGACGATGACACCATCCGCGGACATTGCCGCAACTGTGAATTTGACGGACCTGAGATCAACGACCTCTGTTCAAACCTCTTTGCGGGGAGAAAGGACCACACAGTTATATTTATTCAAAGGTATCTGTGCGGTATATGTTATGTTTCTACGTCAGTCGGTTACAGTGTTATTGTCGGTGAGATGCAGACAAAGCCAGTCCGTCTTTATTAGTACAGATGTATCTCTCTGGAAGAGAGTGTGATTTCCTCTGTCGCTATTTTCATGCAGAATGTCGACCATACCGCATTTTTTGCGGCTTTGTTAAATAATGTTTTGAAATATAGCTCATCAACAACAGGAGAATCTCCAATAAAAATATGCCACAGACAGTCGCCCATGCAAGTCCTTTCTCGTGACGCATCATTAATGTCTCCACATCAATCGATTACTGTTTCTTGGCGGACAGACAAACAGAAAACCATTTCGTCTTTAGTAAAGATAAAACGTTGGAACCCGAAACCAGAGGAACTGATGTCACTGTTATTTTACGATGCGTAGCTTCTTTATTTAATATAGGGAATAATACATATAAGTTCTCAATGATTCAATAAACAGGGTTACAATAGCGCGGTTACAGTAGATAATATTTTGATAATATTCTCATGTATGGCATGTCAATTTAGGCTTAAATAACTAACTAATCTCAAACAACTTAACTAAAGCAATAAATAAAATAGCAATTTATTCATGACCATAACAAGGAGGACAAACTTGAACGGATGAAGATCACGACACATATCAGAACCATAATATCACAAACAAATATTTGTATGAATGGCTATATAAAAGATAAACCCTTTCACAAATACACTTATAAATATATTGTTGATCAGTGCGTTTTTCTGGGTTAACGTGTGCTTCAGTTTGCCTTCTTCCATTTCACTATTTAAAACATGTACTAACTATTTTGAATGGATATTTGATTGAATTCTTCAGTTCCGCTCTGAATTTGGTCTGGGTGATCGCATAGATGGCTGTGTTTGTGCAGGAATTCAGCAGCTGAAGCATCAAACCTGCTTCTTCAAACATTCTCAAAGGGTTAAAAAAGCCTCTGGATGTGAAGTAACCTTTAACTGTGTATTGTATGTAATGTGCAACAGATGTCACCCACAACAATACAAAACTAAGTGATATAGTGAACAGTAAAATGATGGATTTCTTTCTGTTTTCCATTTGCGGATCTTTGCGATGATCAGCGCTGCTGCTGAAGCCCCGCAGTTTGGTGCGGACTCGACTGGCCACAAGAATGTGTCTGACGGTCAGAGAGTTCAGCAACAAAATCAGCATGAATGGGAGCAAAGGGACCAAAATCTGTTCAAGCCAATAAAAAGCGATCCACGCGGTCCTATAACGGATGCTCAATTTGGCAATGCAGCCCCAGGGCAAGTGATGAATTCTACCGAAAGAGTAGAATGTAAAATAAATGGGAATATTTTCCAAGCAGAGTAACGAACTTAAAGTCCCAATAACCACAGACGCTGTTTTCTCAGTGCAGTATTTTTGTTTCAGTTGCTGACAACAAACGGCCACAAAGCGATCAAAGGTGAAGGCCACGGTTAGCCACACAGCAGAGTCCACGGCGGCTGCAGAAATGACATGAATGAAGCTGCAGACAGGAGTGTAGAGCAAATATGAGGTAACTAAATAAATGTCACCAATCTGTTTCAGGATTACTTCGGAGACAATGACTGACAGATCCGCCGCTGCCATGGCCACCAGGTAGCGGGTGATACATTTGGACAGTCCGCACTTTCCTCGGGAGAGGATCAAAATCGCAAGTAAATTAACTGAAAGAGAAAAAAACAGATCATTTAATTAGACCCTGACCTGTGGAGTGATATGCTGACGAGTCTGCCAGTAAAAACATCAGTGAAACAATCATGAAATGAAATTAAGAGGTGCAAACTGTTCTAACAGGGAGTTGTTTATAACAGATTTAAGCCATTGAAAAACGGGACACCAGGCTTGTTCAGTGACAAGTTGAATTTAGTGTATTACTGTGCAGAATAGGAGAGACCTTCAAGGAGGGCGATAGCTAAAGCAGTGGGTAAGAGCCAATGGCGAGGAGGGGCATTTGAGTAGCATGACATACATATGTGGGGAGAACAAGACTTTGGGGAGAACTTGAGAGAGTTGGGCAAGTGGAGTAAGGAAATTTGCCGAACGTTTACCCTTGCTGGGACACGAACACAGTCCTGCTGCTTGCTTGGAGAGAGTGGTCTAAGTCTTGAGCTACAAGAATCCATTAGTAATTTCCAGCAGTGATTTAACTCACCAGGAATTCCAACTGCTGCAAGAACAGGATAATAAATTTCTTGTACGTTCAGAAGTTTAGATCTTGGTGGCATCTTTCACAGCAGCGACATCTTTTGCAAAGGTAGAGCAGCCCCTTCTGTCCCATTGAGGTAATGCTGTCACATATTTGTAGCCTTTGGGAAACTCCAAGGAGATTGAGAGATGATGTGATCATCGCATTAGTAACAGATGGTGGAACAAACAACTTCAGACACGTCAGCAATATTTTTCAAGTATCATTGTCGTACACTTTTTTCATTGTGCAACTCAAAATCCATTGCACAGAAAAAACTACTACATAAGGAATGTTAGACTCAATCCACTAGATTAGCAAATGCTTTTATTTGTGGCCTCCACATTTTATTATGTTCGTGCATGTGACTCATGTTGTAATATATACAGGTAAAGTAGTTCATACATTAGGTCAATACATAGAGACCAGCAAATGGCCAAATTATAAAACACAATACAGAATAAAATTTGAATAGCGCCTTTCACACCGGATTGCATATGAAGCCGCTGGAAAAACATTGATTTGGATCTGACTGGGTTTCTTAATCGGGGAGGGTGGAGGGCAGGGCCTGTAAGAGAGTGGACGAAGGCTTTCTGCTGCCCACTTCTAAAGTCTAGAATCAGTGAGGTACATCTGTGATGAACAAGGGAACCTGCCCTGCCAGAGGGAGGGAAGCGCTTCAGCCAGTGCTGGCCCGTTGATTGAGGCGATGTGTGGTTGGAGACTGATACTTGTGTGCTACAAAAAACCCTCACAAGTGGCCCCAATTAAACGGGTCAACAAGAACAGCAAATTGCATTGGCACAGCATCACTCACACATAGCAATGCTTGATACTGGCGTAGCTCAACGCCGCGGTGGGAAGCGGAAGGGTTCAAACAAGGCATAATGGAATAGTAATATCTTCAGGCTCGACCTGATGAATTGGAGCTAAGGGGCAAGGCGGAATAATAGATGAACGGTGTTTTGGGCACTGATTGCCTGCGTAATAATAATCCTGGAGGCGAAGAACAACCCCAGGCTACTGTTTTTCACCACATCCCGACTCCTCCGTCCCCCCCGCCACCCCGCGCAGGTCATCTCCTCCAACCTTCACTGCGAGGAGATGCTGGATTTCCTTGAATCCAAGATCAAGGGAATCCGCTCCGCGGTCAATTCCCCTCCAACTTCCACCCACCACCCACCCCTGCCCTCCCACACTCCGACTCCTACCCATCCTCCCCTACACACCTTCGTACCCGTTTCCCCACCCTCTGTCACTGAACTCATCCTATCCCTAAAACCAACCACCTGCTCCCTTGACCCCATCCCCACTCCACTCCTTATCTCCCAGCTCCATTTTCTTGCCCCACACATCACTGACATCATAAACCTGTCCCTCTCCTCTGGCTCTGTCCCCATTCCTTTAAAAACTGCCATCATCACGCCCACCCTGAAAAAACCCTCCCTTGATGTGTCGCAGCTATCAAGCTACCGGCCCATCTCCAACCTCCCCTTTCTCTCCAAGGTCTTGGAAAGAGTTGTCGCCTCGCAACTGCGCTCTTTCCTCTCCACCCATTCTCTTTTTGAACCCCTTCAGTCAGGTTTCCGTGCTGCTCATAGCACAGAAACTGCCCTGGTCAAGGTCACCAATGATATCCTGACTATCTGTGACCAGGGCTCCCTCTGTCTCCTCGTCCTCCTTGACCTATCGGCAGCATTCGATACGGTCGACCACGCTATCCTACTCCACCGCTTGTCCTCCCACCTCAACCTTCAAGGCATTGTCCTTGAATGGTTTAGCTCTTACCTTTCCCACCGTCTTCACTTCGTCTCAACGAATGGCTTCTCCTCCACCCCCCGTACTGTCTCATGTGGTGTCCCTCAGGGCTCTGTCCTCGGTCCCCTCCTCTTCACCCTCTATATGCTCCCCCTCGGTGACATCATCCGCAAACATGGGGTTAACTTCCACATGTATGCGGATGACACCCAACTCTACCTTTCCTCCTCTACTCTCAACTCCACGACCACCGATGTCCTGACAGCCTGCCTGTCCGACATCGAGTCCTGGACGAGAGACAACTTTCTTCAGCTCAACGTGCGAAAAACCGAGGCCCTCCTGATTGGCTCACGTCAGCGCTTCCGCACCTCAGGCGCTGACACCATCAGCATCCAAGGCTGCACTCTCCACCTCTCAAAGCCAGTCAGGAACCTCGGCGTTTTGTTTGACCCTGAGCTGTCCTTTCTCCCTCACATCCTCACCACAACTGGCACCGCCTTCCATCACCTCCGGAATATCGCCAGATTACGGCACTACCTCACCCCTCACGCTGCTGAAACCCTGGTTCACGCCTTTGTCACCTCAAGGCTGGACTATGGGAACTCTCTCCTCGCCGGCCTTCCCGCCACCTCCCTCCACAAGCTGCAGGTCATTCAGAACTCTGCAGCTCGTGTACTGTCCCGCACCAGGCTTCGGGACCACATCACTGCTACCCTCGCTCGCCTCCACTGGCTCCCCGTCCCCCAGAGGATTGATTTCAAGATCCTCATCCTCACCTACAAGGCCATTCACGGCCTTGCTCCCTCATACCTCTCCAACCTACTATCCCCCTACCTACCTGCCCGTACTCTCCGTTCCTCTGGCTCCGGTCTGCTCCACGTCCCCCGCCCCAACCGCCCTACTATCGGTGGTCGGGCCTTCAGCCTCTCAGCCCCGAGGCTCTGGAACTCCATCCCCCAGTGCCTTCGCCTTGCTTCCTCCCTTTCCTCCTTCAAGGCCGGTCTCAAAACCTTTCTCTTTGACCGAGCCTTCAGCTCCCCTCTCGACTCTCTTCCTCCTCCTCGCTCCCTCCCTTCCCTCCCCTCACCCTGACCATTTCCCCCCTCCTCTCTCCCTCCCTTCCCTCCCCTCACCCTGACCATTTCCCCCCTGCTCGGGTCATGACCCAACTGTGCAGCGCCTTGGGACGTCCTCCTGACGTGAAAGGCGCTCTATAAATGGAATCTTGTTGTTGTTGTTGTTGTTGTTGTAAATCTGAAGCGTATTGGCCAGTGGTGGAGCAGCTGACATGTAGAAGGCCTGGAAACTTCAGGTCAGTCAGCCTAACACCAGTAGTGGGGAAACTCCTGGAGACTATAATGCGGGAGAGATTAAATCTTCACTTAGAGGAATATGGGTTAATTAGGGGCAGCCAACATGGATTTGTTATAGGCAAATTTTGCATAACAAATCTAATAGAATTTTTCGATGAGGCAACGGAGAGGATGGATAAAGGGAGTGCAATTAATGTAGTTTATATGGACTTTCAAAACGCATTTGACAAATTGCACATGAAAGATTTGTAAGAAAGATAGAAGCCAATGATATAAAAGGAACAGTAGCAGCATGGATCCAGAAATGGCTGGAAGACAGAAAGCAGAGTGTTGTGGTGGACGACACAAAGTTAGGTAGGATAGTAAGCACTGAGAAGGATCGGAGCCAACTGCAGGAAGACATAGAAAGAACGGTAAAATGGGCAGACACATGGCAGATGAGTTCCAATGTGGAGAAATGTGAAGTAATGCATTTTGGTGGAAAGAATGAAGGGAGGCAATATCAGTTGAGTAATTCAATCTTAAGGGGGTTAATGAACATAGAGACCAAGGGGTCCAGCTAAATTAATCTTTGAAGTTGGCAGGACAGGTAGATAAAGCTGTAAAAGGGTATATATTATAATAGGTTTTATATATAGCGGCAGGGAGCGCAAGAGTCAGGAGGTTATGATTAACGTGTACAAAACACTTGTTAGGCCTCAGTTGAACCCTGTGCCGAGTACTGGGCACCACACTACATGAAGGATGTTAACGCATTGGAAAGGGTGCAGAGGAGATTTGCAAAGCATTGTAACAGGAATGATGGACCTAGATTATGAGGAGAGGCTAACGATTCACGGATTATTGACATTGGAGCAGAGAAGGTTACGAGGATTCCTAATAGTGGTCTTTAAAATCATGAGGGGATTTGACAGGTTAGAAAGGGAAAAACCGTTTCCACTGGTGGGTGTGACGGTGATTCGAGGTCACAAAATCGAAATAGTCTCCAAATGAAAGAAAGGGGAGGAGAGAAGAATGTTTTTCATGCGGAGAGTTGTTCGAATCTGTGAGGCATTGCCTGAAATGGTGGTCGATGCCGATTCGACAACAACTTTCAAAAACGCGGTGGACGGGTATTTGAGGAGGTCGGGTTTGCAGAGTTATGGGGAAAGGGCTGGGGAGTCGGACTGACATTCATTGCTCTATTCAAAGAGCCTTCACAAACTCGATGGGCCGAATGGCTTCTTTTTGTGCTGTACGATTCTATGATCCTTATACTCAGGTGATCAATCCATTCCTGTTGTCCGGCAAGCAACGGTAGCCAATATCAGTGGCTGTTTCGCAACTTGAAATGGAAAAGTAGATATATGTGTCTTCCTCATGGATGTGGATATTGACTTCAAGACTGTAAATGATGCTAAGAATTGGAAGGATGCAAAGGCGCAGGGAAGCAATGCGATCAAAAAGGATGGACTGTTCCTGTGTCAAAAGAATCAAACAAGAAAACGAGGCCATGGGCATTCTAAAAAAGTGAAGAGGACATAATTAATTTGTGCTTGCATATCGTCTAATGCGTGGGATGAAAGATTCCAGGAGATGTTGACATCTCCCACCAAATATTAATTTTAATAATCCATGCGTTTGACATAGCGTCTTATCACGTCCCAGCGACGTCTTCAAGCGCTTCACAGAATGCATTGTAAAGCTGATTGACTGTATGTTTTTTGTGCGAAGCTCGGCAATCAATTGCACACAGCAGTGTCCCACAAACAGTTGGGGATTGAGTGACCGATTTGTTACTTTCATTTTTTGGGAGGATTTGTTTCCACTGGAAAAGAGATCCGTCAATGGACTAACAGGCTGGTTCCTCTTTAGGGTTTGGTAAGGAGAGGCTTGTGGAAGAAGGAAATTTGCAACTGTTTCACCCTGCCGGAATCGAACTTGTTTCTCTTGCTTGTGAGGCGCGTGCTCATATCAGTCATCTAATTCCAACCACCAACAGACTGTTGGTTATTGGAAATTGTCGATGAATGGCATGGTCGTAGAATAAACTTTCGAAAATGGCGATGAATATTGGAGAGATAGCCTTAGTTGATGCAATTGTGCTGAAGAACTTCCAACATAAGAGCATGAATTTTGGGATTGGAGTAAATAAGGTATAAATAAGAGTCGCAGGAAAGATTCATCAATCGATGACTGAAAAAAAGGGTCAAATTATTATTCAAACTGATGCTGAGAAAACTTAAAAGGGCTGTGTGCTTACAACCATGTCTTTCAGCTCTCTATTCACAAGTTTCTGCTCAAATGATGTCCATTAATGGTGACCACCTGATTGTTGCTTGTTGCTTGGAAATACCTGTAATTTACATCAATTATCTACGTTTCCCAATTTTGCACAGGAAGCTCATGTACAGGTACTGACGTTAGAATGTTGACTGTCTGCTACGTATAATCTGATTAAACGTTTGACTTATACGTATGCCGTGTCAAACAGTACATAATATCTGCCGAATATTAATCTGAATTGATTTGTATCTCAGAATACTGTTGAGCAATATTCGGTAACAGCACAGTATAATGAATCCACTACAATAAAATAAATCACGATCACAAGACGCAAAAAGGCGAAAGGTTAGAGAACACTGTGACAGTCGGTATTGCAGTGCTTCAGGAATTCCACTGTGAACTTACATTGCCAAAACAATCATTTGTGCTGCAGTCCTCAAATTCCTTTTGAAGTTTCCTCAAACTCCACGGTAATGATGTTGATGAAGACACCGGATTTTAGTCAAAAATAAAAACATATTGTATTGATATAGCGACTTTCTCTATGGAAGCACGTTACAAATGCACAGACTGTCGAGGATTTGTCTCCAAGCCGAGGCTGCTGCGGCCATGGTGGTAACTGCTGTAGGACCTGCAATGACAGAAGGCACAGTGATACAGGAAGGTCTGGATATATGAGGGTAAGGGGATGGCAAATTCAAGAGAATACAAAATGAAGCTCCAGAGAGAGGGGCAGATGGGCTGAAAGATGGACAGTTAATTTTGTGCTGGATTGTACTGGGTAATGCGATGCATGCCATAATCAATCGAAGCAATCCTCACATCTGTGTCACTTGGAGACTTGTAACTCAATGGCTGCAGTGCTCGCCTCGCAAGCGAGAGAACAGCGTTCGATTCCCGGCTGGGCAAAACCTTTCGCAAGTTTCCTTACTCCAAACGCCCGATCATAATCCCTCAAGAAAAGAAAATGAATAGATTAGTCACTGAAATCCTGAAATCCTGACTGTTTGTTGGATACTGCTGAGCTTATTTGGGTAGTGCAAATATACCCATATATACAGTCAATTCACTTTTCAGTAAATTCTGTGAAGTGTTGACGTCCAGAAGACACGAAAAGCGCTATATCAAATGCATGGATTATTATTTGCATTATTATTTAACATGTATCAATGCTGAAACATTTACGTTGAATAGTATTTAATGCAGGTGCTATTAAAGTATAGTACTCAGTGTCTTATTAAAATCCTTCGTGAAATAAATCATTTTCTGCCTTTGTTTTTGATGTCGATACGTTAGTGTGTAACTGACTGACAAACACGAGTGAAGTTAGTTTGCAATGAAGCGATGCTCAGACGAGGCGGGTTTTATTTTATTTTTGGAAGTTTATCATTGAAGAACCATTCGAGTGCAACAAACCAGAATGTGTACATCGTGCCTTTCAAAATAATTTTAATAATCCTTACATATGATACAATGCAAGTAATGTTGGGAGGAGGACTGAAATCGCTTGGCAGCACATATTGTAAATGTACTAGGAATTGCATGCATCCCAGATCTACATGGAAATCACTATCTCTTCCAGGCAGAGGGCGAAACCTTGGGCAAGTTTCCTTACTCCACACAGAGCCTAATAATAATCCCTCCAAAACTAAAAACAATAATAAATTGGTCATTTTCAATCTACGACTCTTTGTGGGACATTGCTGTGCGCAATTGGCTGCCGCGTTTGCCCACAAATATACAGTCAATTCACTTTACAGTGTACTCTGTGAAGCGCTTTGGGACGTCCTCCCGACGTGAAAAGCGCTATATCAAATGCAAGGATTATTATTATTATTATTATTTCAGAATATATCTTGTATCCCTAATTCCGTTGAGCTGCAGCCGCATGTTCGCAGGAGTGCTACGAGCACTCAGTTTAATATTCCAAAGCTTGTCAATGAATGCACTGTTTGGTAAATTTCTTGCCGAACACAGACAAATCTATGCGTTAGGGCTTTACCTTAGTTTCTGCAACATCGACCCTCTCCATCCAATTCAGCTCTCGGTGTCCCCGCTTGTTTNCCCCCCCCCAAGGAGGTAAACTGCTGTTAAGTCACAGGACGTCCGCTACAAAGTGTCCTGAACCATCCGAAGAAGGATGACCATAGATACTTCCAGAAAAGAAAAACAGCGTGAACACAACAACAAAATTACATTTCTAGAGCGCCATTGAAGTCAGGAGGATGTCCCAAAGACATGAACAGTCTTGAATGGGGGCCAGAGCATGTGGAAGGGTTGGCGTAGGGGTGAGGGAAGGCTGAGATGTTGGAGTACAACCCGCCTTGAAGGAGGAGGCAATG
>NW_024706039.1:0-16509 GCF_018977255.1 Callorhinchus milii | reverse complement strand
CTCAATACTGTCACGTGCAGCCGCTATATGTTGAATAACGTAGCGCTGCGACAACAGCGCCGCCCGGTGGCTCAATACCGTCAGTGCAGCCGCTATGTTGAAGCGCAGCAACAGCGCCGTCCGGCGGCTCAATATCGTCACTGCAGCCGCTATTGTGAAGCGCAGCAACAGCGCCACCCGGTGGCTCAATACCGTCAGTGCAGCCGCTATGTTGAAGCGCAGCAACAGCGCCGTCCCGCGGCTCAATACCGTCACTGCAGCCGCTATAGTGAAGCGCAGCAACAGCGCCGCCCGGTGGCTAAATACCGTCACTGCAGCCGCGATAATGAAGAGCAGCAACAGCGCCGCCCGGTGGCTCAATACCGTCACTGCAGCCGCGATAGTGAAGAGCTGCAACAGCGCCGCCCGGTGGCTCAATACAGTCACTGCAGCCGCTATAACGTAGCGCTGCAACAGCGTCGCCCGGTGGCTCAATACCGTCAGTGCAGCCGCTATGTTGAACCGCAGCAACAGCGCCGCCCGGTGGCTCAATACCGTCACTGCAGCCGCTATAGTGAAGCGCAACAACAGCGCCGCCCGGTGGCTCAATACCTTCACTGCAGCCGCTATAACGTAGCGCTGCAACAGCGCCGCCCGGTGGCTCAATACCGTCACTGCAGCCGCTATAACATAACGCTGCAACAGCGCCGCCCGGTGGCTCAATACCGTCAGTGCAGCCGCTATGTTGAAGCGCAGCAACAGCGCCGTCCGTCGGCTCAATACCGTCACTGCAGCCGCTATAGTGAAGCGCAGCAACAGCGCCGCCCGGTGGCTCAATACCGTCAGTGCAGCCGCTATGTTGAAGCGCAGCAACAGCGCCGCCCGGTGGCTCAATACCGTCACTGCAGCCGCTATAGTGAAGCGCAACAACAGCGCCACCCGGTGGCTCAATACCGTCACTGCAGCCGCTATATTGAATCGCAGCAACAGCGCCGCGCGGTGGCTCAATACCGTCACTGCAGGCGCTATAACGTAGAGCTGCGACAACAGCGCCGCCCGGTGGCTCAATACCGTCAGTGCAGCCGCTATGTTGAAGCGCAGCAACAGCGCCGTCCGGCGGCTCAATATCGTCACTGCTGCCGCTAATGTGAAGCGCAGCAACAGCGCCGCCCGGTGGCTCAATACCGTCACTGCAGCCGCTATGTGAAGCGCAGCAACAGCGCCGGCCGGTGGCTCAATACCGTCACTGCAGCCGCTATGTGAAGCGCAGCAACAGCGCCGCCCGGTGGCTCAATACCGTCACTGCAGCCGCTATAGTGAAGCGCAGCAACAGCGCCGCCCGGTGGCTCAATACATACACTGCAGCCGCTATAACGTAGCGCTGCAACAGCGCCGCCCGGTGGCTCAATACCGTCAGTGCAGCCGCTATATTGAAGCGCAGCAACAGCGCCGCCCGGTGGCTCAATACCGTCACTGCAGCCGCTATAACGTAGCGCTGCGACAACAGCGCCGCCCGGTGGCTCAATACCGTCACTGCAGCCGCTATAACGTAGCGCTGCGACAACAGCGCCGCCCGGTGGCTCAATACCGTCAGTGCAGCCGCTATGTTGAAGCGCAGCAACAGCGCCGTCCGGCGGCTCAATATCGTCACTGCTGCCGCTATTGTGAAGCGCAGCAACAGCGCCAACCGGTGGCTCAATACCGTCAGTGCAGCCGCTATGTTGAAGCGCAGCAACAGCGCCGTCCCGCGGCTCAATATCGTCACTGCTGCCGCTATTGTGAAGCGCAGCAACAGCGCCGCCCGGTGGCTCAATACCGTCACTGCAGCCGCTATAGTGAAGCGCAGCAACAGCGCCGCCCGGTGGCTAAATACCGTCACTGCAGCCGCGATAATGAAGAGCAGCAACAGCGCCGCCCGGTGGCTCAATACCGTCACTGCAGCCGCGATAGTGAAGAGCTGCAACAGCGCCGCCCGGTGGCTCAATACAGTCACTGCAGCCGCTATAACGTAGCGCTGCGACAACAGCGTCGCCCGGTGGCTCAATACCGTCAGTGCAGCCGCTATGTTGAAGCGCAGCAACAGCGCCGCCCGGTGGCTCAATACCGTCACTGCAGCCGCTATAGTGAAGCGCAACAACAGCGCCGCCCGGTGGCTCAATACCGTCACTGCAGCCGCTATAGTGAAGCGCTGCAACAGCGCCACACGGTGGCTCAATACCGTCACAGCAGCCGCTATATTGAATCGCAGCATCAGCGCCGCGCGGTGGCTCAATACCGTCAGTGCAGCCGCTATGTTGTAGCGCAGCAACAGCGCCGTCCGTCGGCTCAATATCGTCAATGCTGCCGCTATAGTGAAGCGCAGCAACAGCGCCGCCCGGTGGCTCAATACCGTCACTGCAGCCACTATAATGAAGCGCAGCAACAGCGCCAACCGGTGGCTCAATACCGTCAGTGCAGCCGCTATATTGAAGCGCAGCAACAGCGCCGCCCGTTGGCTCAATACAGTCACTGCAGCCGCTATAACGTAGCGCTGCGACAACAGCGCCGCCCGGTGGCTCAATACCGTCAGTGCAGCCGCTATGTTGAAGCGCAGCAACAGCGCCGCCCGGTGGCTCAATACCGTCACTGCAGCCGCTATATTGAAGCGCAGCAACAGCGCCGCCCGGTGGCTCAATACCGTCACTGCAGCCGCTATAGTGAAGCGCAGCAACAGCGCCGCCCGGTGGCTCAATACCGTCACTGCAGCCGCTATAGTGAAGCGCAGCAACAGCGCCGTCCGGCGGCTCAATATCGTCACTGCTGCCGCAATTGTGAAGCGCAGCAACAGCGCCGCCCGGTGGCTCAATACCGTCACTGCAGCCGCTATAACGTAGCGCTGCGACAACAGCGCCGCCCGGTGGCTCAATACAGTCACTGCAGCCGCTATAACGTAGCGCTGCGACAACAGCGCAGCCCGGTGGCTCAATACCGTCACTGCAGCCGCTATAACGTAGCGCTGCGTCAACAGCGCCGCCCGGTGGCTCAATACCGTCAGTGCAGCCGCTATGTTGAAGCGCAGCAACAGCGCCGCCCGGTGGCTCAATACCGTCACTGCAGCCGCTATAGTGAAGCGCAACAACAGCGCCGCCCGGTGGCTCAATACCGTCACTGCAGCCGCTATAGTGAAGCGCTGCAACAGCGCCACCCGGTGGCTCAATACCGTCACTGCAGCCGCTATATTGAATCGCAGCAACAGCGCCGCGCGGTGGCTCAATACCGTCACTGCAGGCGCTATAACGTAGAGCTGCGACAACAGCGCCGCCCGGTGGCTCAATACCGTCACTGCAGCCGCTATAGTGAAGCGCAACAACAGCGCCGCCCGGTGGCTCAATACCGTCACTGCAGCCGCTATAGTGAAGCGCTGCAACAGCGCCACCCGGTGGCTCAATACCGTCACAGCAGCCGCTATATTGAATCGCAGCAACAGCGCCGCGCGGTGGCTCAATACCGTCAGTGCAGCCGCTATGTTGTAGCGCAGCAACAGCGCCGTCCGTCGGCTCAATATCGTCAATGCTGCCGCTATAGTGAAGCGCAGCAACAGCGCCGCCCGGTGGCTCAATACCGTCACTGCAGCCACTATAATGAAGCGCAGCAACAGCGCCAACCGGTGGCTCAATACCGTCAGTGCAGCCGCTATGTTGAAGCGCAGCAACAGCGCCGTCCCGCGGCTCAATATCGTCACTGCTGCCGCTATTGTGAAGCGCAGCAACAGCGCCGCCCGGTGGCTCAATACCGTCACTGCAGCCGCTATAGTGAAGCGCAGCAACAGCGCCGCCCGTTGGCTCAATACCGTCAGTGCAGCCGCTATGTTGAAGCGCAGCAACAGCGCCGCCCGGTGGCTCAATACAGTCACTGCAGCCGCTATAACGTAGCGCTGCGACAACAGCGCCGCCCGGTGGCTCAATACCGTCACTGCAGCCGCTATAACGTAGCGCTGCGACAACAGCGCCGCCCGGTGGCTCAATACCGTCAGTGCAGCCGCTATGTTGAAGCGCAGCAACAGCGCCGTCCGGCGGCTCAATATCGTCACTGCTGCCGCTATTGTGAAGCGCAGCAACAGCGCCAACCGGTGGCTCAATACCGTCAGTGCAGCCGCTATGTTGAAGCGCAGCAACAGCGCCGTCCCGCGGCTCAATATCGTCACTGCTGCCGCTATTGTGAAGCGCAGCAACAGCGCCGCCCGGTGGCTCAATACCGTCACTGCAGCCGCTATAGTGAAGCGCAGCAACAGCGCCGCCCGGTGGCTAAATACCGTCACTGCAGCCGCGATAATGAAGAGCAGCAACAGCGCCGCCCGGTGGCTCAATACCGTCACTGCAGCCGCGATAGTGAAGAGCTGCAACAGCGCCGCCCGGTGGCTCAATACAGTCACTGCAGCCGCTATAACGTAGCGCTGCGACAACAGCGTCGCCCGGTGGCTCAATACCGTCAGTGCAGCCGCTATGTTGAAGCGCAGCAACAGCGCCGCCCGGTGGCTCAATACCGTCACTGCAGCCGCTATAGTGAAGCGCAACAACAGCGCCGCCCGGTGGCTCAATACCGTCACTGCAGCCGCTATAGTGAAGCGCTGCAACAGCGCCACACGGTGGCTCAATACCGTCACAGCAGCCGCTATATTGAATCGCAGCATCAGCGCCGCGCGGTGGCTCAATACCGTCAGTGCAGCCGCTATGTTGTAGCGCAGCAACAGCGCCGTCCGTCGGCTCAATATCGTCAATGCTGCCGCTATAGTGAAGCGCAGCAACAGCGCCGCCCGTTGGCTCAATACAGACACTGCAGCCGCTATAACGTAGCGCTGCGACAACAGCGCCGCCCGGTGGCTCAATACCGTCAGTGCAGCCGCTATGTTGAAGCGCAGCAACAGCGCCGCCCGGTGGCTCAATACCGTCACTGCAGCCACTATAGTGAAGCGCAGCAACAGCGCCGCCCGGTGGCTCCATACCGTCACTGCAGCCGCTATATTGAAGCGCAGCAACAGCGCCGCCCGGTGGCTCAATACCGTCACTGCAGCCGCTATAGTGAAGCGCAACAACAGCGCCGCCCGGTGGCTCAATACCGTCACTGCAGCCGCTATAGTGAAGCGCAGCAACAGCGCCGTCCGGCGGCTCAATATCGTCACTGCTGCCGCTATTGTGAAGCGCAGCAACAGCGCCGCCCGGTGGCTCAATACCGTCACTGCAGCCGCTATAACGTAGCGCTGCGACAACAGCGCCGCCCGGTGGCTCAATACAGTCACTGCAGCCGCTATAACGTAGCGCTGCGACAACAGCGCAGCCCGGTGGCTCAATACCGTCACTGCAGCCGCTATAACGTAGCGCTGCGTCAACAGCGCCGCCCGGTGGCTCAATACCGTCAGTGCAGCCGCTATGTTGAAGCGCAGCAACAGCGCCGCCCGGTGGCTCAATACCGTCACTGCAGCCGCTATAGTGAAGCGCAACAACAGCGCCGCCCGGTGGCTCAATACCGTCACTGCAGCCGCTAAAGTGAAGCGCTGCAACAGCGCCACCCGGTGGCTCAATACCGTCACTGCAGCCGCTATATTGAATCGCAGCAACAGCGCCGCGCGGTGGCTCAATACCGTCACTGCAGGCGCTATAACGTAGAGCTGCGACAACAGCGCCGCCCGTTGGCTCAATACCGTCAGTGCAGCCGCTATGTTGAAGCGCAGCAACAGCGCCGTCCGGCGGCTCAATATCGTCACTGCTGCCGCTAATGTGAAGCGCAGCAACAGCGCCACCCGGTGGCTCAATACCGTCAGTGCAGCCGCTATGTTGAAGCGCAGCAACAGCGCCGTCCGGCGGCTCAATATCGTCACTGCTGCCGCAATTGTGAAGCGCAGCAACAGCGCCGCCCGGTGGCTCAATACCGTCACTGCAGCCGCTATAGTGAAGCGCAGCAACAGCGCCGCCCGGTGGCTCAATAGCGTCACTGCAGCCGCTATAACGTAGCGCTGCGACAACAGCGCCGCCCGGTGGCTCAATACAGACACTGCAGCCGCTATAACGTAGCGCTGCGACAACAGCGCCGCCCGGTGGCTCAATACCGTCAGTGCAGCCGCTATGTTGAAGCGCAGCAACAGCGACGCCCGGTGGCTCAATACCGTCACTGCAGCCGCTATAGTGAAGCGCAGCAACAGCGCCGCCCGGTGACTCCATACCGTCACTGCAGCCGCTATATTGAAGCGCAGCAACAGCGCCGCCCGGTGGCTCAATACCGTCACTGCAGCCGCGATAGTGAAGAGCAGCAACAGCGCCGCCCGGTGGCTCAGTACCGTCACTGCAGCCGTGATAGTGAAGAGCAGCAACAGCGCCGCTCGGTGGCTCAATACCGTCACTGCAGCCGCTATATTGAAGCGCAGCAACAGCGCCGCCCGGTGGCTCAATACCTTCACTGCAGCCGCTATAACGTAGCTCTGCGACAACAGCGCCGCCCGGTGGCTAAATACCGTCAGTGCAGCTGCTATGTTGAAGCGCAGCAACAGCGCCGTCCGTCGGCTCAATACCGTCACTGCAGCCGCTATAGTGAAGCGCAACAACAGCGCCGCCCGGTGGCTCAATACCGTCACTGCAGCCGCTATAGTGAAGCGCAGCAACAGCGCCACCCGGTGGCTCAATACCGTCACTGCAGCCGCTATAACGTAGCGCTGCGACAACAGCGCCGCCCGGTGGCTCAATACAGTCACTGCAGCCGCTATAACGTAGCGCTGCGAAAACAGCGCCGCCCGGTGGCTCAATACCGTCACTGCAGCCGCTATAACGTAGCGCTGCAACAGCGCCGCCCGGTGGCTCAATACCGTCAGTGCAGCCGCTATGTTGAAGCGCAGCAACAGCGCCGCCCGGTGGCTCAATACCGTCACTGCAGCCGCTATAGTGAAGCGCAACAACAGCGCCACCCGGTGGCTCAATACCGTCACTGCAGCCGCTAAATTGAATCGCAGCAACAGCGCCGCGCGGTGGCTCAATACCGTCACTGCAGGCGCTATAACCTAGAGCTGCGACAACAGCGCCGGCCGGTGGCTCAATACCGTCAGTGCAGCCGCTATGTTGAAGCGCAGCAACAGCGCCGTCCGGCGGCTCAATATCGTCACTGCTGCCGCTAATGTGAAGCGCAGCAACAGCGCCACCCGGTGGCTCAATACCGTCAGTGCAGCCGCTATGTTGAAGCGCAGCAACAGCGCCGTCCGGCGGCTCAATATCGTCACTGCTGCCGCAATTGTGAAGCGCAGCAACAGCGCCGCCCGGTGGCTCAATACCGTCACTGCAGCCGCTATAGTGAAGCGCAGCAACAGCGCCGCCCGGTGGCTAAATACCGTCACTGCAGCCGCGATAATGAAGAGCAGCAACAGCGCCGCCAGGTGGCTCAATACCGTCACTTCAGCCGCGATAGTGAAGAGCAGCAACAGCGCCGCCCGGTGGCTCAATACTGTCACTGCAGCCGCTATAACGTAGCGCTGCGACAACAGCGCCGCCCGGTGGCTCAATACAGTCACTGTAGCCGCTATAACGTAGCGATGCGACAACAGCGCCGCCCGGTGGCTCAATAACGTCAGTGCAGCCGCTATGTTGAAGCGCAGCAACAGCGCCGCCCGGTGGCTCAATAGCGTCACTGCAGCCGCTATAGTGAAGCGCAGCAACAGCGCCGCCCGGTGGCTCAATACCGTCACTGCAGCCGCGATAGTGAAGCGCAGCAACAGCGCCGCCCGGTGGCTCAATACCGTCACTGCAGCCGCGATAGTGAAGAGCAGCAGCAGCGCCGCCCGGTGGCTCAATACTGTCACTGCAGCCGCTATAACGTAGCGCTGCGACAACAGCGCCGCCCGGTGGCTCAATACAGTCACTGTAGCCGCCAATAACGTAGCGATGCGACAACAGGTCATTCAGAACTCTGCAGCTCGTGTACTGTCCCGCACCAGGCTTCGGGAGCACATCACTCCTACCCTCGCTCGCCTCCACTGGCTCCCCATCCCCCAGAGGATTGATTTCAAGATCCTCATCCTCACCTACAAGGCCATTCACGGCCTTGCTCCCTCCTACCTCTCCAACCTACTATCCCCCTACCTACCTGCCCGTACCCTCCGTTCCTCTGGCTCCGGTCTGCTCCACGTCCCCGGCCCCAACCGCCCTACTATCGGTGGTCGGGCCTTCAGCCTCTCAGCCCCGAGGCTCTGGAACTCCATCCCCAGTGCCTTCGCCTTGCTTCCTCCCTTTCCTCCTTCAAGGCCGGTCTCAAAACCTTTCTCTTTGACCGAGCCTTCAGCTCCCCTCTCGACTCTCTTCCTCCTCCTCGCTCCCTCCCTTCCCTCCCCTCACCCTGACCATTTCCCCCTCCTCTCTCCCTCCTTCCTCCCCTCACCCTGACCATTTCCCCGCTGCTCGGGTCATGACCCAACTGTGCAGCGCCTTGGGACGTCCTCCTGACGTGAAAGGCGCTCTATAAATGGAATCTTGTTGTTGTTGTTGTTGTTGTTGTTGTATGTTGAAGCGCAGCAACAGCGCCGCCCGGTGGCTCAATAGCGTCACTGCAGCCGCTAGTGTGAAGCGCAGCAACAGCGCCGCCCGGTGGCTCAATACCGTCAGTGCAGCCGCTATGTTGAAGCGCAGCAACAGCGCCATCCGGCGGCTCAATATCGTCACTGCTGCCGCTATTGTGAAGAGCAACAACAGCGCCGCCCGGTGGCTCAATACCGTCACTGCAGCCGCGATAGTGAAGAGCAGCAACAGCGCCGCCCGGTGGCTCAATACCGTCACTGCAGCCGCTATATTGAAGCGCAGCAACAGCGCCGCCCGGTGGCTCAATACCGTCACTGCAGCCGCTATAACGTAGCGCTGCGAGAACAGCGCCGACCGGTGGCTCAATACCGTCACTGCAGCCGCTATAACGTAACGCTGCGACAACAGCGCCGCCCGTTGGCTCAATACCGTCACTGCAGCCGCTATAACGTAGCGCTGCGGCAACAGCGCCGCCCGGTGGCTCAATACCGTCAGTGCAGCCGCTATGTTGTAGCGCAGCAACAGCGCCGTCCGTCGGCTCAATATCGTCACTGCTGCCGCTATAGTGAAGCGCAGCAACAGCGCCGCCCGGTGGCTCAATACCGTCACTGCAGCCGCTATAATGAAGCGCAGCAACAGCGCCAACCGGTGGCTCAATACCGTCAGTGCAGCCGCTATGTTGAAGCGCAGCAACAGCGCCGTCCCGCGGCTCAATATCGTCACTGCTGCCGCTATTGTGAAGCGCAGCAACAGCGCCGCCCGGTGGCTCAATACCGTCACTGCAGCCGCTATAGTGAAGCGCAGCAACAGCGCCGCCCGTTGGCTCAATACCGTCACTGCAGCCGCTATATTGAAGCGCAGCAACAGCGCCGCCCGGTGGCTCAATACAGTCACTGCAGCCGCTATAACGTAGCGCTGCGACAACAGCGCCGCCCGGTGGCTCAATACCGTCACTGCAGCCGCTATAACGTAGCGCTGCGACAACAGCGCCGCCCGGTGGCTCAATACCGTCAGTGCAGCCGCTATGTTGAAGCGCAGCAACAGCGCCGTCCGGCGGCTCAATATCGTCACTGCTGCCGCTATTGTGAAGCGCAGCAACAGCGCCACCCGGTGGCTCAATACCGTCAGTGCAGCCGCTATGTTGAAGCGCAGCAACAGCGCCGTCCGGCGGCTCAATATCGTCACTGCTGCCGCTATTGTGAAGCGCAGCAACAGCGCCGCCCGGTGGCTCAATACCGTCACTGCAGCCGCTATAGTGAAGCGCAGCAACAGCGCCGCCCGGTGGCTAAATACCGTCACTGCAGCCGCGATAATGAAGAGCAGCAACAGCGCCGCCCGGTGGCTCAATACCGTCACTGCAGCCGCGATAGTGAAGAGCAGCAACAGCGCCGCCCGGTGGCTCAATACAGTCACTGCAGCCGCTATAACGTAGCGCTGCGACAACAGCGCCGCCCGGTGGCTCAATACCGTCAGTGCAGCCGCTATGTTGAAGCGCAGCAACAGCGCCGCCCGGTGGCTCAATACCGTCACTGCAGCCGCTATAGTGAAGCGCAACAACAGCGCCGCCCGGTGGCTCAATACCGTCACTGCAGCCGCTATAGTGAAGCGCTGCAACAGCGCCACCCGGTGGCTCAATACCGTCACAGCAGCCGCTATATTGAATCGCAGCAACAGCGCCGCGCGGTGGCTCAATACCGTCAGTGCAGCCGCTATGTTGTAGCGCAGCAACAGCGCCGTCCGTCGGCTCAATACGTCACTGCAGCCGCTATAGTGAAGCGCAGCAACAGCGCCGCCCGTGGCTCAATACAGACACTGCAGCCGCTATAACGTAGCGCTGCGACAACAGCGCCGCCCGGTGGCTCAATACCGTCACTGCAGCCGCTATGTGAAGCGCAGCAACAGCGCCGCCCGGTGGCTCAATACCGTCACTGCAGCCGCTATAGTGAAGCGCAGCAACAGCGCCGCCCGGTGGCTCCATACCGTCACTGCAGCCGCTATATGAAGCGCAGCAACAGCGCCGCCCGGTGGCTCAATACCGTCACTGCAGCCGCTATAGTGAAGCGCAACAACAGCGCCGCCCGGTGGCTCAATACCGTCACTGCAGCCGCTATAGTGAAGCGCAGCAACAGCGCCGTCCGGCGGCTCAATATCGTCACTGCTGCCGCAATTGTGAAGCGCAGCAACAGCGCCGCCCGGTGGCTCAATACCGTCACTGCAGCCGCTATAACGTAGCGCTGCGACAACAGCGCCGCCCGGTGGCTCAATACAGTCACTGCAGCCGCTATAACGTAGCGCTGCGACAACAGCGCCGCCCGGTGGCTCAATACCGTCACTGCAGCCGCTATAACGTAGCGCTGCGTCAACAGCGCCGCCCGGTGGCTCAATACCGTCAGTGCAGCCGCTATGTTGAAGCGCAGCAACAGCGCCGCCCGGTGGCTCAATACCGTCACTGCAGCCGCTATAGTGAAGCGCAACAACAGCGCCGCCCGGTGGCTCAATACCGTCACTGCAGCCGCAATAGTGAAGCGCTGCAACAGCGCCACCCGGTGGCTCAATACCGTCACTGCAGCCGCTATATTGAATCGCAGCAACAGCGCCGCGCGGTGGCTCAATACCGTCACTGCAGGCGCTATAACGTAGAGCTGCGACAACAGCGCCGCCCGGTGGCTCAATACCGTCAGTGCAGCCGCTATGTTGAAGCGCAGCAACAGCGCCGTCCGGCGGCTCAATATCGTCACTGCTGCCGCTAATGTGAAGCGCAGCAACAGCGCCACCCGGTGGCTCAATACCGTCAGTGCAGCCGCTATGTTGAAGCGCAGCAACAGCGCCGTCCGGCGGCTCAATATCGTCACTGCTGCCGCAATTGTGAAGCGCAGCAACAGCGCCGCCCGGTGGCTCAATACCGTCACTGCAGCCGCTATAGTGAAGCGCAGCAACAGCGCCGCCCGGTGGCTCAATACCGTCACTGCAGCCGCTATAACGTAGCGCTGCGACAACAGCGCCGCCCGGTGGCTCAATACAGACACTGCAGCCGCTATAACGTAGCGCTGCGACAACAGCGCCGCCCGGTGGCTCAATACCGTCAGTGCAGCCGCTATGTTGAAGCGCAGCAACAGCGACGCCCGGTGGCTCAATACCGTCACTGCAGCCGCTATAGTGAAGCGCAGCAACAGCGCCGCCCGGTGACTCCATACCGTCACTGCAG
The DNA here is from genome assembly GCF_018977255.1 of Callorhinchus milii. Lineage (NCBI taxonomy): Eukaryota > Metazoa > Chordata > Chondrichthyes > Chimaeriformes > Callorhinchidae > Callorhinchus > Callorhinchus milii. The sequence goes on along the minus strand of NW_024706039.1, from coordinate 4,797 downwards.
CCGCGATAGTGAAGAGCAGCAACAGCGCCGCCCGGTGGCTCAGTACCGTCACTGCAGCCGTGATAGTGAAGAGCAGCAACAGCGCCGCTCGGTGGCTCAATACCGTCACTGCAGCCGCTATATTGAAGCGCAGCAACAGCGCCGCCCGGTGGCTCAATACCTTCACTGCAGCCGCTATAACGTAGCTCTGCGACAACAGCGCCGCCCGGTGGCTCAATACCGTCACTGCAGCCGCTATAACGTAGCGCTGCGACAACAGCGCCGCCCGGTGGCTAAATACCGTCAGTGCAGCTGCTATGTTGAAGCGCAGCAACAGCGCCGTCCGTCGGCTCAATACCGTCACTGCAGCCGCTATAGTGAAGCGCAACAACAGCGCCGCCCGGTGGCTCAATACCGTCACTGCAGCCGCTATAGTGAAGCGCAGCAACAGCGCCACCCGGTGGCTCAATACCGTCACTGCAGCCGCTATAACGTAGCGCTGCGACAACAGCGCCGCCCGGTGGCTCAATACAGTCACTGCAGCCGCTATAACGTAGCGCTGCGAAAACAGCGCCGCCCGGTGGCTCAATACCGTCACTGCAGCCGCTATAACGTAGCGCTGCGTCAACAGCGCCGCCCGGTGGCTCAATACCGTCAGTGCAGCCGCTATGTTGAAGCGCAGCAACAGCGCCGCCCGGTGGCTCAATACCGTCACTGCAGCCGCTATAGTGAAGCGCAACAACAGCGCCGCCCGGTGGCTCAATACCGTCACTGCAGCCGCTATAGTGAAGCGCTGCAACAGCGCCACCCGGTGGCTCAATACCGTCACTGCAGCCGCTATATTGAATCGCAGCAACAGCGCCGCGCGGTGGCTCAATACCGTCACTGCAGGCGCTATAACGTAGAGCTGCGACAACAGCGCCGGCCGGTGGCTCAATACCGTCAGTGCAGCCGCTATGTTGAAGCGCAGCAACAGCGCCGTCCGGCGGCTCAATATCGTCACTGCTGCCGCTAATGTGAAGCGCAGCAACAGCGCCACCCGGTGGCTCAATACCGTCAGTGCAGCCGCTATGTTGAAGCGCAGCAACAGCGCCGTCCGGCGGCTCAATATCGTCACTGCTGCCGCAATTGTGAAGCGCAGCAACAGCGCCGCCCGGTGGCTCAATACCGTCACTGCAGCCGCTATAGTGAAGCGCAGCAACAGCGCCGCCCGGTGGCTAAATACCGTCACTGCAGCCGCGATAATGAAGAGCAGCAACAGCGCCGCCAGGTGGCTCAATACCGTCACTTCAGCCGCGATAGTGAAGAGCAGCAACAGCGCCGCCCGGTGGCTCAATACTGTCACTGCAGCCGCTATAACGTAGCGCTGCGACAACAGCGCCGCCCGGTGGCTCAATACAGTCACTGTAGCCGCCAATAACGTAGCGATGCGACAACAGCGCCGCCCGGTGGCTCAATAACGTCAGTGCAGCCGCTATGTTGAAGCGCAGCAACAGCGCCGCCCGGTGGCTCAATAGCGTCACTGCAGCCGCTAGTGTGAAGCGCAGCAACAGCGCCGCCCGGTGGCTCAATACCGTCAGTGCAGCCGCTATGTTGAAGCGCAGCAACAGCGCCATCCGGCGGCTCAATGTCGTCACTGCTGCCGCTATTGTGAAGCGCAGCATCAGCCCCGCCCGGTGGCTCAATACCGTCACTGCAGCCGCTATAGTGAAGCGCAACAACAGCGCCGCCTGGTGGCTCAATACCGTCACTGCAGCCGCGATAGTGAAGAGCAACAACAGCGCCGCCCGGTGGCTCAATACCGTCACTGCAGCCGCGATAGTGAAGAGCAGCAACAGCGCCGCCCGGTGGCTCAATACCGTCACTGCAGCCGCTATATTGAAGCGCAGCAACAGCGCCGCCCGGTGGCTCAATACCGTCACTGCAGCCGCTATAACGTAGCGCTGCGAGAACAGCGCCGACCGGTGGCTCAATACCGTCACTGCAGCCGCTATAACGTAACGCTGCGACAACAGCGCCGCCCTTTGGCTCAATGCCGTCACTGCAGCCGCTATAACGTAGCGCTGCGGCAACAGCGCCGCCCGGTGGCTCAATACCGTCACTGCAGCCGCTATGTTGAAGCGCAGCAACAGCGCCGTCCGGCGGCTCAATATCGTCACTGCTGCCGCTAATGTGAAGCGCAGCATCAGCGCCAACCGGTGGCTCAATACCGTGAGTGCAGCCGCTATGTTGAAGCGCAGCAACAGCGCCGTCCGGCGGCTCAATATCGTCACTGCTGCCGCTATTGTGAAGCGCAGCAACAGCGCCGCCCGGTGGCTCAATACCGTCACTGCAGCCGCTATAGTGAAGCGCAGCAACAGCGCCGCCCGGTGGCTCAATACCGTCACTGCAGCCGCGATAGTGAAGAGCAGCAACAGCGCCGCCCGGTGGCTCAATACAGTCACTGCAGCCGCTATAACGTAGCGCTGCGACAACAGCGTCGCCCGGTGGCTCAATACAGTCACTGCAGCCGCTATAACGTAGCGCTGCGACAACAGCGCCGCCCGGTGGCTCAATACCGTCAGTGCAGCCGCTATGTTGAAGCGCAGCAACAGCGCCGCCCGGTGGCTCAATACCGTCACTGCAGCCGCTATAGTGAAGCGCAACAACAGCGCCGCCCGGTGGCTCAATACCGTCACTGCAGCCGCTATAGTGAAGCGCTGCAACAGCGCCACACGGTGGCTAAATACCGTCACAGCAGCCGCTATATTGAATCGCAGCAACAGCGCCGCGCGGTGGCTCAATACCGTCAGTGCAGCCGCTATGTTGAAGCGCAGCAACAGCGCCGTCCGTCGGCTCAATATCGTCACTGCTGCCGCTATAGTGAAGCGCAGCAACAGCGGCGCCCGGTGGCTCAATACCGTCACTGCAGCCGCGATAGTGAAGAGCAGCAACAGCGCCACCCGGTGGCTCAATACCGTCACTGCAGCCGCGATAGTGAAGAGCAGCAACAGCGCCGCCCGGTGGCTCAATACAGTCACTGCAGCCGCTATAACGTAGCGCTGCGACAACAGCGCAAACCGTTGGCTCAATACAGACACTGCAGCCGCTATAACGTAGCGCTGCGTCAACAGCGCCGCCCGTTGGCTCAATACCGTCAGTGCAGCCGCTATGTTGAAGCGCAGCAACAGCGCCGCCCGGTGGCTCAATACCGTCACTGCAGCCGCTATATTGAATCGCAGCAACAGCGCCGCGCGGTGGCTCAATACCGTCACTGCAGGCGCTATAACGTAGAGCTGCGACAACAGCGCCGCCCGGTGGCTCAATACCGTCAGTGCAGCCGCTATGTTGAAGCGCAGCAACAGCGCCGTCCGGCGGCTCAATATCGTCACTGCTGCCGCAATTGTGAAGCGCAGCAACAGCGCCGCCCGGTGGCTCAATACCGTCACTGCAGCCGATATAGTGAAGCGCAGCAACAGCGCCGCCCGGTGGCTCAATACCGTCACTGCAGCCGCTATAACGTAGCGCTGCGACAACAGCGCCGCCCGGTGGCTCAATACAGACACTGCAGCCGCTATGTTGAAGCGCAGCAACAGCGCCGCCCGGTGGCTCAATAGCGTCACTGCAGCCGCTAGTGTGAAGCGCAGCAACAGCGCCGCCCGGTGACTCAATACCGTCAGTGCAGCCGCCATGTTGAAGCGCAGCAACAGCGCCGTCCGGCGGCTCAATATCGTCACTGCTGCCGCTATTGTGAAGCGCAGCAACAGCGCCGCCCGGTGGCTCAATACCGTCACTGCAGCCGCTATAGTGAAGCGCAACAACAGCGCCGCCCGGTGGCTCAATACCGTCACTGCAGCCGCGATAGTGAAGAGCAACAACAGCGCCGCCCGGTGGCTCAATACCGTCACTGCAGCCGCGATAGTGAAGAGCAGCAACAGCGCCGCCCGGTGGCTCAATACCGTCACTGCAGCCGCTATATTGAAGCGCAGCAACAGCGCCGCCCGGTGGCTCAATACCGTCACTGCAGCCGCTATAGTGAAGCGCAGCAACAGCGCCGTCCGGTGGCTCAATACCGTCACTGCAGCCGCTATTTGGAAGCGCAGCAACAGCGCCGCCCGGTGGCTCAATACCGTCACTGCAGCCGCTATAACGTAGCGCTGCGACAACAGCGCCGCCCGGTGGCTCAATACCGTCACTGCAGCCGCTATAACGTAGCGCTGCGACAACAGCGCCGCCCGGTGGCTCAATACCGTCACTGCAGGGCTGCGCGCTAATAGCGCACGGACGATATTAGCGGCGGGCGCTGTTGCTGCGCTTCACAAGCGGCTGCAGTGACGGTATTGAGCCACCGGGCGGCGCTGTTGCTGCGCTTCACTATAGCGGCTGCAGTGACGGTATTGAGCCACCGGGCGGCGCTGTTGCTGCGCTTCAATATAGCGGCTGCAGTGACGGTATTGAGCCACCGGGCGGCGCTGTTGCTGCGCTTCACTATAGCGGCTGCAGTGACGGTATTGAGCCACCGGGCGGCGCTGTTGCTGCGCTTCACTATAGCGGCTGCAGTGACGGTATTGAGCCACCGGGCGGCGCTGTTGCTGCGCTTCACTATAGCGGCTGCAGTGACGGTATTGAGCCACCGGGCGGCGCTGTTGCTGCGCTTCACTATAGCGGCTGCAGTGACGGTATTGAGCCACCGGGCGGCGCTGTTGCTGCGCTTCACTATAGCGGCTGCAGTGACGGTATTGAGCCACCGGGCGGCGCTGTTGCTGCGCTTCACTATAGCGGCTGCAGTGACGGTATTGAGCCACCGGGCGGCGCTGTTGCTGCGCTTCACTATAGCGG
>NW_024706037.1:0-16582 GCF_018977255.1 Callorhinchus milii | reverse complement strand
CCCCTCACTCACCCACTCACCTCACCACACTCACCACACTCACTCACCCACTCACCACCCACTCACCCACTCATCCTCACTCATCCACTCACTTACCACTCACTCACTCACCACTCAGCCACTCACCACCCACTCACTCACTCAGCCACTCACCACCCACTCACTCACTCACTCACCACCACTCACCCACTCAGCCACTCAGCCTCACTCACCACCACTCAGCCACTCAGCCACCCACTCACCCACTCATCCACTCACTCATCCACTCACTCACCACTCACCCCTCACTCACCCACTCACCCCTCACTCACCCATCACCCCTCACTCACCCACTCAGCCACCCACTAACCCACTCATCCACTCACCCACCCACTCACTCATCCACTCACCCACCCACTCACCACTCACTCACCCACTCACTCACTCCACTCAGCCACTCAGCCACTCACTCACTCAGCCACTCACCCACTCAGCCACTCACCCACTCACTCACTCAGCCACTCACCCACCCACTCACCCACTCACTCACCCACGCACCACTCACCCACCTCACCCACTCACTCACCCACTCAGCACTCACGCCACTCACCACTCACGCCACTCTGCCACCCACTCACCCTCAGCCACTCACCCACTCACCCACCCACTCACTCACCCACTCACCACCCACTCACCCACTCACCCACTCACTCACCCACTCACACGCACCCACTCACCCACTCACCCACTCACTCACCCACTCAGCCACTCAGCCACCACTCACTCAGCCACTCTGCCACCCACTCACTCAGCCACTCACCCACTCACCCACTCACCCACTCACTCACCACTCACCCTCACTCACCCACTCACACACTCACTCACCCCTCACTCACTCACTCACCCACTCCTCCTCCACACCCTCCCCCCAAACCCCCATGCCCCCACCCCTCCCTCCTCTCCCCTCCCTCCTACCCCCTCCCCTCTCCCCCACCCCCTGGTGATGATGATGGTGGTGATGTTGGTGATGATGGTGATGGTGGTGATGGTGATGGTGGTGATGGTGGTGATGATGATGGTGGTGGTGATGGTGATGGTGTGGACACCGTTGTGTCTGTGTATGATGGTGGTGATGGTGGTGGACACCGTGTGTCTGTGTATGATGGTGATGATGGGTGATGGTGGTGACTGTGTTTGGTGGTGGTGGTGATGGTGGTGATGGTGGTGTGATGGTGGTGTTGATGGTAATCATGGTGATGGTGTGGTGGTGGTGTGATGGTGGTGGTGATTGGTGATGGTGGTGGTGATGGTGGTGTGGTAATCATGGTGGTGATGGTGGTGGTGATGGTGGTGGTGATGGTGGTGGTGATGGTAATCATGGTGATGGTGGTGGTGATGGTGTGGTGGTGATGGTGGTGGTGATGGTGATCATGGTGATGGTGGTGTTGATGGTAATCATGGTGATGGTGATGGTGGTGGTGATGGTGTTGATGATAATCATGGTGGTGGTGATGGTGGTGGTGATGGTGGTGTTGATGGTAATCATGGTGGTGGTGGTGGTGATGGTGGTGGTGATGGTGTTGATGGTAATCATGGTGATGGTGATGGTGGTGTTGATGGTAATCATGGTGATGGTGGTGGTGGTGGTGATGGTAACCATGGTGATGGTGATGTTGATGGTGATCATGGTGATGGTGGTGGTGTGTTGATGGTAATCATGGTGATGGTGGTGGTGATGGTGGTGTTGATGGTGATCATGGTGATGGTGATGGTGGTGGTGGTGGTGATGGTGGTGTTGATGGTAATCATGGTGGTGGTGGTGTTGATGGTAATCATGGTGATGGTGGTGGTGTGATGGTAGTCATGTTGATGGTAATCATGGTGGTGGTGGTGTTGATGGTAATCATGGTGATGGTGGTGGTGTGATGGTGGTGTTGATGGTAATCATGGTGATGGTGGTGGTGATGGTGGTGGTGATGGTAATCATGGTGATGGTGTGATGGGTGATGGTGGTGTTGATGGTAATCATGGTGATGGTGGTGTTGATGGTGGTGTGATGGTGGTGTTGATGGTAATCATGGTGATGGTGTGATGGGTGATGGTGGTGGTGATGGTGATCATGGTGATGGTGGTGGTGTGATGGTGGTGTTGATGGTGATGGTGGTGTGATGGTGGTGGTGTGATGGGTGGTGGGGGTGGTGGAGAGATGGCTAGATGTAGCGGATGTAATGAGTCCTGACGACAATTCCTCTTTCGACCCCATGCAGTTGGATCCTGAGAGACGGCTGGATGTAGTGGAGTGGCTGGAGACTCTACGTATTGAGTGCATCTGTTACCTGTTGCACTGCTGTGTATATTCGTGTCTCTTAGATATTTTTCAGTGATTTCCTGTACACCGAGCTGGAGTGATGTTGTTTGCACAGAAATCAACTCTTCACAGAAACCAGAAAACACATGCGGACGAGAAGCCATTCAATTGTTCTGTGTTGGAGAGGACACGAAACAAGCATGAGAAGATCCGCAATGATATGGAAGTGAAATCAAAAGGTGAAATACAAAATGCTCTGTCTGCTCAGTGGCGCTGTTTTCATTCATTTAGCACCATGAGCGGGGAGTCTCATCCCTGTAGTTCCCTGTTGTGGTGCCGCATTCATCACCACGTTGCCCCTCAATTCTTTGTACGACACAATATGAAAATAAGTTGTGTTCCAATACACATACTTACACGAGTACACACATACACCCCATGTACACACACCCACACACGAGTGGACATACACAGCGCTGTAGAAACATACACGAATGTGCATACACACTGCCTCATACATACACACACGAGTGGACATACACAGCAGTGTACGTACAAAGGGATTGCGTTCTACTACACGAACAAATGTGCGAACAAATGATTGTACATACCTATACACACACATTCACGCATGTACATATCCACATCAACGAGTGTAAATAAACACACGAGTGGACATACACAGCAGTACAGATCCATGTGCATACACACAGTAGTAGACTTGGGTAGCGGGGTTTTGTGATTATTTTCACAGGTTAAGCTGACGATATGAATCGTGTGCGCACGTGCACGATGCATATGCGTCGTTTTCATGCGGGAGGTGGTGGAGCGGTGGTCAACATCGCCTTGCTAGGCACGCTGAGGAGAGGCTTGCGGAGCCCCAATGTGGTTTCAGGAAAGGGCGGTCCTGCACAGATGCCATATTTTCTGTCCGTCTGCTACAGCAGAGTTGTAGGGAGTTCCAACAAGACCTACATCTCTGTTTTATTGACCTGGTCAAGGCCTATGATATCTCACTCCCTTCTACCCATGTGTGGACTAATCTCCATCTGTTCCATCTCGCTCCCTTCTACCCCGTGTGTGGACTAATCTCCATCTGTTCCATCTCGCTCCCTTCTACCCGTGTGTGGACTAATCTCCATCTGTTCCATCTCACTCCCTTCTCCCCGTGTGTGGACTAATCTCCATCTGTTCCATCTCGCTCCTTCTACCCCGTGTGTGGACTAATCTCCATCTGTTCCATCTCACTCCCTTCTACCCCGTGTGTGGACTAATCTCCATCTGTTCCATCTCGCTCCCTTCTACCCCGTGTGTGGACTAATCTCCATCTGTTCCATCTCGCTCCCTTCTACCCCGTGTGTGGACTAATCTCCATCTGTTCCATCTCACTCCCTTCTACCCCGTGTGTGGACTAATCTCCATCTGTTCCATCTCGCTCCCTTCTACCCCGTGTGTGGGCTAATCTCCATCTGTTCCATCTCAGGGCCAGATGAGTGAGAAAGGCTCGCAGACGCTGCTGGTGGGTGGGTGAGTGAGTGGGTGGGTGGGTGGGTGGGTGAGTAGGTGAGTGAGTGGTGGGTGGACGGGTTGGTGGGTGGGTTAGTGGGTGAGTGGGTGAGTGGGTGGGTGAGTGGGTGAGTGGGTGTGCAGGTGGGTGAGTGAGTGGGTGAGTGGCTGTAGAACCGTGTGGATCTCTCCCTCCCTCTCCTCCCCCGTATCTCCCCGCCTCCCTCCCCCCTCCCTCCCTCCCCCCTCCCCCCGCCCGCCCCCTTGTCCCAGCCACCTTTATCTCCCAGCCCCCTGTGGCCATCGCCCAGTGCGTGCTTCGTGGCGTGGATGGGAGGCTTCTCTGCGGCTCTACCAGGCCACCGGGGACGCTCGCAAACTCCTGAATCGTCTCGCTCGGCACCCCGACTCTGTGGTGCGGTGGGGTTCACGACGGCCGTGTGGGGTGGGTGGGGTTCACGGATGGCCGTGTGGGTGGGTGGGGTTCACGGTGGCCGTGTGGGTGGGTGGGGTTCACGGTGGCCGTGTGGGTGGGTGGGGTTCACGGTGGCCGTGTGGGTGGGTGGGGTTCACGGTGGCCGTGTGGGTGGGTGGGGTTCACGGTGGCCGTGTGGGTGGGTGGGGTTGGCGTGTGGGTGGGTGGGGTTCACGTGGCCGTGTGGGTGGGTGGGGTTCACGGTGGCGGTGTGGGTGGGTGGGGTTCACGGTGCCGTGTGGGTGGGTGGGGTTCACGGTGGCCGTGTGGGTGGGTGGGGTTCACGGTGGCCGTGTGGGTGGGTGGGGTTCACGGTGCCGTGTGGGTGGGTGGGGTTCACGAGGCCGTGTGGGTGGGTGGGGTTCACGGTGGCCGTGTGGGTGGGTGGGTGGGGTTCACGTGGCCGTGTGGGTGGGTGGGGTTCACGGTGGCCGTGTGGGTGGGTGGGGTTCACGGTGGCCGTGTGGGTGGGTGGGGTTCACGGTGCCGTGTGGGTGGGTGGGGTTCACGGTGGCCGTGTGGGTGGGTGGGGTTCACGGTGGCCGTGTGGGTGGGTGGGGTTCACGGTGGCCGTGTGGGTGGGGGGGGGGGTGGGTGGGGTTCACGGTGGCCGTGTGGGTGGGTGGGGTTCACGGTGGCCGTGTGGGTGGGTGGGGTTCACGGTGGCCGTGTGGGTGGGTGGGGTTCACGACGGCCGTGTGGGTGGGTGGGGTTCACGGTGGCCGTGTGGGTGGGTGGGTTCACGGTGGCCGTGTGGGTGGGTGGGGTTCACGGTGACCGTGTGGGTGGGGTTCACGGTCACCGTGCGGGTGGGTGGGGTTCACGTTGGCCGTGTGGGTGGGTGGGTTGATTATCTGAACCGGTCCTAGGCCTCGCCTAGGTCGACTCAGCCTGAAATGAGTAGCTGGTGTAGCAGTGGTGTGTGGTAGTGAACATCGCTAGCACTGGGGGAGAGACAAAGGCGGCCGGGCGTGGTAGTGCTGGCCACCCACCCCCTCTGTGTGTGTAGCCACAGTGCCGGTAGCCTTCACAGGCGCTACTCGCTAACTGCACTTGCCCCTACAGTCTGTTAATGCTATAGGGGGGATCTTTGTCTCTGTGTGTGTGTCTCTGTGTGTGTCTCTGTGTGTGGGGGTGGCGGGGGTGATGGTGGTGGTGGTAGGGGTGGTGGTGGTGGCGGGGGTGATGGTGGTGGTGGTGGTGGTAGGGGTGGTGGTGGTGATGGTGGTGGTGGTGGCGGCGGTGGCGGTAGCGCCAGTCTCAAACCCGTCTCTCTCTCCGCCCACCCACCCAGCCTCACGCGACCCCTCCACCCACCTCCACCCACCACCACCACCCACCACCACCACCACCCACCACCACCACCACCCACCACCACCACCACCACGACAGGCACGGCGGCTACGCCTCCCTCTTCACCTCCCCCACCGCGACGGAGCCGCCAACGCCGCCCCCTCCTCCCGTCGAGGCGGCGCCGTCCGCCCGTCCGCCGGAGGCCCCGGAGACTTTGTGCCGGAGCTGGCCAGGGTCCTGTCGGCCCACGTGGTGCACTCGAGTTTGCCGGGACTCTCCAGCCTGGAGCAGATGTGCCTCCTGGCACTCGCCCCCCCCCCCCACACCGTCGCCAGCACCGGGGGCACGTCGGGGCTGGGCGCGGGCTCGCTGGTGGGTGGGGGTGGGTGGTGGGGGGTGGGTGGGGGGTGAGGTGGGTGGGTGGGTGGTGGGGGGTGGGTGAGTGGTGGTGGGGTGAGGAGGTGGGTGGGTGGGTGGTTGAGTGGGTGGGTGGTTGAGTGGGTGGGTGGTTGAGTGAGTGAGTGAGTGGATAGGTGAGTGGGTGGGTGGTTGAGTAGGTGAGTGGTTGAGTGGGTGGGTGGTTGAGTGGGTGAGTGGTTGGTTGGGTGGGTGTTGAGTGGGTGAGTGGGTGGGTGAGTGGGTGGGTGGTTGAGTGAGTGAGTGGATAGGTGAGTGGGTGGGTGGTTGAGTGGGTTGGTGGTTGAGTAGGTGAGTGGATAGGTGGGTGGGTGAGTGAGTAGGTGGTTGAGTGGGTGAGTGGATAGGTGGGTGGGTGAGTGAGTAGGTGGTTGAGTGGGTGAGTGGATAGGTGGGTGGGTGAGTGGGTAGGTGGTTGAGTGGGTGAGTGGATAGGTGGGTGGGTGAGTGGGTGTTGAGTGGGTGGGTGGTTGAGTGAGTGAGTGGGTGGTGGAGTGAGTGAGTGGGTGGTTGAGTGAGTGAGTGGATAGGTGAGTGGGTGGGTGGTTGAGTGGTTGGGTGGTTGAGTGGTGAGTGGTAGGTGGGTGGGTGGTTGAGTGGGTGGGTGGTTGAGTAGGTGAGTGGATAGGTGGGTGGGTGGGTGATTGAGTGGGTGGGTGGTTGAGTGAGTGAGTGGATAGGTGAGTGGGTGGGTGGTTGAGTAGGTGAGTGGATGAGTGGGTGGGTGGTTGAGTGGGTGGGTGGTTGAGTGGTGGGTGGTTGAGTGGGTGGTTGAGTGGGTGGGTGGGTGGTTAGTGGGTGGGTGGTTGAGTGGGTGGGTGGTTGAGTAGGTGAGTGGATGGTGATAGGTGAGTGGGTGGGTGGGTGGGTGGTTGAGTGGGTGAGTGGATAGATGGGTGGGTGGGTGGTTGAGTGGGTGAGTGGATAGGTGGATGGGTAGGTGGTGGAGTGGGTGGGTGGTTGAGTGGGTAGGTGGGTGAGTGGGTGGGTGGGTGAGTGGATAGGTGAGTGGGTGGGTGGTTGAGTGTGAGTGGATAGGTGAGTGGGTGGGTTGGTGGGTGAGTGGGTGGGTGGGTGAGTGCATAGGTGGGTGGTTGAGTGGGTGGGTGGTTGGGGGGTGGGTAGATAGGTGAGTGGGTGAGTGGATAGGTGAGTGGGTGGGGGGTGAGGGGATAGGTGGGTGGGTGAGTGGGTGAGTGCATAGGTGAGTAGGTGGGTGGTTGATTGAGTGAGTGGATAGGTGAGTGGGTGGGTGGTTGAGTGGGTGGGTGGTTGAGTAGGTGAGTGGATAGGTGGGTGGATGAGTGGTTGAGTGGGTGAGTGGATAGGTGGGTGGGTGGGTGGATGAGTGGGTAGGTGGTTGAGTAGGTGAGTGGATAGGTGGGTGGGTGAGTGAGTGAGTGGATAGTGGGTGGTTGAGTGGGTGGGTGGTTGGGGGTGGGTGGATGGTGAGTGGGTGAGTGGATAGGTGAGTGGGTGGGTGGTTGAGTGAGTGAGTGGATAGGTGAGTGGGTGGGTGGTTGAGGGGTGGGTAGTTGAGTAGGTGAGTGGATAGGTGGGTGGGTGGGTGAGTGGTTGAGTGGGTGAGTGGATAGGTGGATAGTTGAGTGGGTGGGTGGTTGAGTGGGTGAGTAGATAGGTGGGTGGGTGGGTGATTGAATGGGTGGGTGGGTGAGTGGGTGAGTGGATAGGTGGGTGGGTGGGTGGTTGAGTGGTGAGTGGATAGGTGGGTGGTGAGTGGATAGGTGGGTGGGTGAGTGAGTGGGTGGGTGGTTGAGTGGGTGGGTGGTTGAGTAGGTGAGTGGGTGGGTTAGTGGGTGGATGAGTGGGTGGGTGGTTGAGTAGGTGGGTGGGTGAGTGAGTGGATAGATGGGTGGGTGGGTGGTTGAGTGGGTGAGGGGATAGGTGGGTGGGTGAGTGGGTGAGTGCATAGGTGGATGGTTGAGTGGGTGGGTGGTTGGGGGGTGTGTGGATAGGTGAGTGGGTGGTTGAGTGGGTGAGTGGATAGGTGAGTGGTGGGTGGGTGGTTGAGTGAGGGAGTGGTTAGGGGAGTGGGTGGGTGGTTGAGTGGGTGGGTGGTTGAGTAGGTGAGTGGATAGGTGGGTGGGTGAGTGGGTAGGTGGTTGAGTGGGTGAGTGGATAGGTGGGTGGGTGAGTGGTTGAGTGGGTGAGTGGATAGGTGAGTGGGTGGGTGGTTGAGTGGGTTGGTGGTTGAGTAGGTGAGTGGATAGGTGGGTGGGTGAGTGAGTAGGTGGTTGAGTAGGTGAGTGGATAGGTGGGTGGGTGAGTGTGTAGGTGGTTGAGTGGGTGAGTGGATAGGTGGGTGGTTGAGTGGGTGGGGTGAGTGGGTGAGTGGATAGGTGGGTGGGTGATTGAGTGGGTGGGTGGTTGAGTGAGTGAGTGGATAGGTGAGTGGGTGGGTGGTTGAGTAGGTGAGTGGGTGGGTTAGTGGGTGGGTAAGTGGGTGGGTGGTTGAGTAGGTGAGTGGATAGGTGGATAGGTGAGTGGGTGGGTGGGTGAGTGAGTGATGATGGGTGCTGGTTGAGTGGGTGAGGGGATAGGTGGGTGGGTGGGTTGGTGGGTGAGTGGGTGAGTGGGTGAGTGCATAGGTGGGTGGTTGAGTGGGTGGGTGGTTGGGGGGTGGGTGGGTTGTATCATCAACATCACCGCCACACTCCTTCACTCATCCACTCTCCGTGTCTCCTCGCCCCCCCTCCCCGTGCCTTCTCACACACGGAGCAATTGAATGGCTTCTCGCTCGTGTGTTTTCTGGTGTCTGTTAAGAGTTGACTTCCGCGAAAATGCCTTCCCACACACGGAGCAATTGAATGACTGCTCACCCCCCGTGTGTGCGTGGCACTGTGGAGTTTATCTGCTCCATGTGACTGATTCTTCAGAGCAGAGTAACAGTCGCGAGTGTTGTTGATGATTAAAGGCAAACTTTCAGCTGTGTGGATGACTGGATCAAATCGCCAAAAAGATAACTCTCACTATCGTCTGACCGAGACACAGTAACGACTCGTAAGTCGGACTACGACACGCGACTACCAGTTGTATCCACTAACAAAGACACTCACTTGTTGATGCACGGCGTGTCGATGTCCGTGTCACCCGTCTGAAGAGATCGCCACGAACTCTCCCGAAGCGAAGTCGCCAACCAGTCGCCAAGCAATGGTGCTCGCCAGGCTGGGTCTCGTGGAAGAAGGGTGATCTGCAGAGCGAGGAGTCGAGCATCTGTCCTCAGTGAAATCCCTCTCGAAATGACCTTGAGCTCTGATTTAAAGCCCCTTATAACTTTGCTCTAGTATCCAAATCCTTTGTTCTCGACTTGGCCTATCATGGACTTTGCATTCATTTGTAATTTTTACATTAACAATCCGCATATATAGCAACATAATACGTATGTACATCTCACTGCATAATTGTACACTTCCGTTTGAATAAGGATGTGCATCTCCAAGCATAACTCCGTGCTTCGTGTTAATTTGCTAATATTCGCCTCCCAAAGTCCTCTAAACTGCTGCAAGTTTACAGGATTATAAAGCGACATACAGCCTGAAATATCAAACATTGGTGATCTCGAGCTTGATTTAGACTAAGATGTGCAAGTTTAGACTGTACTGACTTTGTTTAATAAATATATTTAAGGACAATCGGGGAATGGAGGGTTATGTATATATATTTAAACAGCTGGCATTATACCCGAACGATCGAATCCTAAAAAAAAAGAATTATGAATCGTAGTGTCGATGGTGAAAGTCGAAGCAGACAATGAAATCGAGCTCAACTATTTGCTTGTAACTGACTTTTAACAAAAACGAAAAAACTATATTTCCCAAAACGAGGCCCACGACGACAGGCGATGGCTTTGACTGGCAACACAACGTTCTACAGAACATCACGTCTTCAGTGGCGACAGCGTGTGTACACACACACTCGCTACATTCACAGTGAAGCGAGTAACGAGACCCCCACCCTCGCCCCGTGGAGTGTGACGCTAATTGCAGTAGAAAGCAGTCACAATGCGACTGTGCAATGATACAATGCTGCAATCTTCGTCTTTATTATTTACGCATATGTATATTATTAAAAATGTTGTGTGCTATGAAGAAGGGCCGTTGCTCGAAACGTCGCCTCTCATATTATTGCATCCTTGTATTCACTATAGTATACACACGTGCCTCTTGTATTATTATTCGAGCCAAATTTCAACAATTATTAACTGGAACAGGACCCTGCGGGGTGGGCTGGTAGGAATAATACTTAGTACCGGTACAGAGATATCGACCGGGTATAGAGGAGTTAAAGAAAAAATTACTGTATTCTAGTGTAACGTTAATTAAAAGTGTTTGTTTTGACAAGAAACGCTGTGAGATTTAAAGACTCGTAGTCTTTCATTTCCAACACCACCCTCAACACCACCCCTCCCACGGACGGACGGACGGACGGACGGACACATTAATCTATTGGTGGTCTGGTCCACTTCGTTCCTACCAGTATAACTTGATATCAACTATATATACGCAGTCGAGCGGACAGTGGTGAATGCGATGCTGGTGGCGCACATTCATGCGTTGAGTGAACGCCGCGCACCTCGAAACCCGCCGTGGCGTGGCTCAGAAAGACGGCCGCGAGCGAAGCGAACGGAACAACAAAAATTATTCAAAAACTAAAATAAAACAAAACCAAAGTGCTCAAAGAAGCCGTGGGGAGATTCACACCGACAGACGACAGAGAGTTGGGAGCACGCGGATTAGAGGAACGACCCGCGCGGGATCGAAGGCATCGTCCAAGCTGCGAGGAAGAGTGCAGGGGGGGGGGGTAGTGGTGGTGGTGGTGTCTTGGGTCAGACAGGGCCGGTCGCTTGCACGCACGCGCCTCGAACTTCTTTCGCGCCGTACGCTGGCGGCCTGCAAGGGGTTGTTATGGCCAAACGTGGCAAGGAATCGTGACGAAGTAGGACGAACCCGGGGGGAGAGGGGGGGGGATGGAACTCGTCCATGAGCGACGTCCATGGAGGAGATGGAGCTATAAATTCAGAGGTTGCGGCTGCGGCGGCGGGTAGAATTCATCCAGCAGTGGATCGAGCACGGCTGACGATGACGACGAGTGAAGAGAGGTAATGAATGTCGTGATAATATTCCATCCGTGGCGAATATGCCGCGCCTCCAGATGCGCTCCTGCGGCCACTGGGCGCTATGCACTTTTAAATCATCATCATCATCATCTAGATTGACGAACTCATTTGTTTAGAACTGCTTTTTTTGTATTTCGTTTGTCGTCCTTACCCCCCCCCCCACCCCCCGGCGCATCCGATGAGCGCCGTTGGCTACGTACGGTGCGAAAGAAGGTCTGCATTCAACGGGCACGAAACCCACGCCGGAGTTGACATTGAATCGCTCCGCGCGGCACGATCCGTGCAGCCTGTCTCGGCGCGACAGAGACGTCGCCTCTTGCCTCGTGCAGAGCGGAGACAAACTCCGAGTTGATTCTTACAACGCCATCGTTATGCATGCGTGTACCAACAATACGTTCTCTGCGATGCAATTCGCTAATGTTTCGTATACGTGGTGAATAACTTGAGCGAACATCTGTCACGCTGTCAAAGATTCCCTCCAGTTGAATGTGGATGTTCATACTTTCTTCGTACGATCTGATGATTGTATGTACGTGTGTACGTTGAACTTCTTTCGCACCGTACGTAGCCAACCGTGCTAATCGGAGGTGCCAGAAAGCAGTCCTAAAGAAGAAATGAGTTCGCCAATCTAGACGATGATTTAAAAGTGGCATCGCTCCAGAGGCTGCCTAATATCGGAAGGGAAGAGCGTTCCAGACGGCCGCAGAAGCGCATCTGAAAGCGCGCGTTGCAGCGAAGGATAGCCAACAGCCGTTGATGATGATGTTGTTGTATCTAGATGAAACTGTGAGAAGAAACCATGAGATCGCGTTCCACTTTCACTGTGGAGATGGAGCGATACAAAATCAGCTCGTGGACAGGTGGCATCTGTAAAAAGCAGCTTTATAGCTCTTCGCATTCCTCCGGATAAATACCGATTCTGGCAGGTGGATTGTTGTATCGCAGGATCATGATGTGTCGGCATCTTGGAGGCCTTTCATCCAGCAGTGGTTTCACCTTGGCTGATGATGATTGTGATGTGTTGAGCAGCAGGTATGTATGGTTTACTAGTGAAGCGTGTACGTGTGCATTACTCGGCATGCATGCAGAGTCTATTGCAGGTTGTGTTCATGTTTTTCTTACTCAACGACGTATTAGTGCATATCGACTCAATATAATATTCAAGGTGTGTTATTTACGTATTGCTTAGTATATTGTATGTACCGATTATACGCATGCTTACAGTTTACATGATGCTATTCTATGTTTGACATGTTATGTAAGGCGTCATATGTATGTGCGAATCACAGCAACTTGTGTGTAGTGTGCAATGGACACTGCTCGACAATCCGCGCAACCCGAGTTGGATTCCCGCTCACGGACAGCACCGATGACGGTGATCCGAACCGGTGCAGGGCCTCCCCTAGGTCGACTCAGCCTCAAACGAGTAGTACCTGGTGCAGTGTGTAAACCCACTTAATCCGTCTTGCACTTGCCCCAACAGGATGTTCAGGCTACGCGGGGGAACTTTGCGTGTTGTTTTGCGCGCGTGTATGCGTGAAATATAATACACGACTGCAATCAAATGGCATTTGCATTTATTGACACGGAACGTTTAGCATCACATTTCACTGCATCCGTGACTGGAGCGCACACTCGCGTGCAAGGACAACGCGCACAGTCACGGAATCAAACGTGGACATGCGCGCGCGTGGAAGTGACCTCTTGTCAGCGAGCCTTCGACACTTCACGCAGCCTCAAGGTGCACCTAGCCTGGCACAAGCGCCGTGGTGACGTCGCCGCCACTCAGTGGGGAACGGCGGTTGTTGTGTGTGTGTGTGCGATGCGCGTTCACGTGTGCGCATGTGGGTGGGAGTGTGTGAGGTGCTCGCTAACAGCACTTGCCCCAACGGTCTGTTAAGCCTACACGGGGGATCTTTGTCTTTGTATGGTGGTGTGGGGGGGGGTGAGCGGTGGTGCAGCGGTTAGCGCGCTGCGCTACAAACCCGGCGGACCCGAGTTCGATTCCAGCTCACGGCCAACGCCGGTGACGATTATCGGAACCGGTCCTGGGCCTCCCCTAGGTCGACTCAGCCTTAATTAGTACCTGGGTGCGGTGTGTAGTGAACATCGCCACACCCACCTCCTCGTGAGCCGTGCGTGTGTATAAAGACAAAGGTCCCCCGTGTAGCCTGGACAGACTGTCGGGGCAAGTGCTGTTAGCGAGCAGCGCTGGTGAAGGCCGGCACTGTGGCACACGAGGGGGTGGGTGGCCAGCACCACGCCCGGCCGCCTTTGTCTCCCTAGTGGCGATGTTTACACCTCGGTACTCATTTGAGGCCGAGTCGACCTAGGGGAGGCCTAGGACAGCTTCAAATAATCGTCACCGGTGTTGGCCGTGAGCGGGAAACGAACCCGGGTCGCCAGGTTCGTCGCGCAGCGCGCTAACCGCTGCACCACCGCTCCCCTCTGCGTACGTATAGACATGTGCGCACACGCGAACTCGAGGTCAAGTTTTCAGCAGCAGAACAAAGGCGATCCTTCTCGTCACATCGGAGACTGCGGTGGTTCTTAACATTTACCGCAGCCTTGCACCCCCCTCCCCCCCCCTCTTTGGTTGTCAATCGTTAAACGATCACGCGTAGGGGTTGACGACACAAAGTAAGTTGTTACTCATGTGCCCGTGCTCAATTTGTGTTTTCGATTATTTACTTTATGAAAACAATATCTGGCTATGTTTCGCAAACCCAAGGAGGGGCGTGCCCCCCCCAGCGTGCCCCCCCCAGCGTGCCACCCCC
This sequence comes from Callorhinchus milii, assembly GCF_018977255.1. Lineage (NCBI taxonomy): Eukaryota > Metazoa > Chordata > Chondrichthyes > Chimaeriformes > Callorhinchidae > Callorhinchus > Callorhinchus milii. The sequence goes on along the minus strand of NW_024706037.1, from coordinate 2,690 downwards.
CAGCGTGCCCCCCCCCCCCCAGCGTGCCCCCCCCCCCCACGTGTGCGTGCAAGCCCCAGGTGAAGAACCACCGCTTCAGACGCATGCCCGACACGACCACGGCCACCTCCCTCGCGCCTGTCCGCGGCGTTTTGTTCTCGGCGTACGATCGCTGCGTGTAGACCGCTCGTGGCATTTAAACAAAGTGTCGTGTTCACATCCGTCGCGAGGTTTTTTTGTTTACATCCACAATAGGATTGCGGTCGATTTCAGCTATTCGGGCGTATTTAAAAAAACACTCATTTCACGTTCGATGCGCGCGGCAGCAAACGCGTAAACTTGCGTACGTGCACAAAGACACAGACCCCCAACCCCACCTCCTCGGGTGTAAACAAAACCGACGTTTACACCATTGGAACCTCATTTGCCAGTAAAAATATGATAATTGTTTTTTTACCCTTCTATCTGGCAACAAAACTGACACTTTTTTACAAGGAGTCGTGTTTGCATAGACCACAATACCTGCAGTCATAATGCAAACAAAAAACACAACTGTCCTTGAAGTTGATTGGTCCACACCCGAGACAGGTATTGTGGTCTATGCAAACGTGACTCCTTGTAAGAAGATGTCAGTTTTGTTGCCAGATAGAAGGGTAAAAAACCAATTATCAAAACCGACGTTGTTTCGGTGTTAAAGTGCATGCCCCTGCCGGTGGAAGTGACACCGCTATCAGAGACGCGGACATTTGTTCTAAGAGTGGAGGAATCCAATGAGCTGCGAGGCTATTGTTGTTCACAGACAGTCGAGAGTCGAGTCAGAATGTCGCTCTCCTGGGTACACACATCTTGGCTGAACACTTCCACACGCTGGCGCGACGTGTGTGGATCGACGTGGGAGTGAGCCACACTTTGCCCCACCGCCATCGACTCGCCGCCGCTGTGTGCACCCACTGAGACTGCTGGGTAGACACAGGTGGTGGTGGTGGTGGGTGGTGGGTGGTGGTGGTGGTGGGGGGTGGTGGGGGGTGGGGGTTGGTGGTGGTGGTGGGGGGGGAGGTGGTGGTGTGGGGGGTGGTGGTGGTGGTGGTGGGGGTGGGGGGGTGGTGGTGGTGGTGTGGGGGGGGTGGTGGGTGGTGGTGGTGGGGGGGGGTGGGTGGTGGTGGGGGTGGTGGTGGTGGGGTGGGGGGGGTGGTGGTGGTGTTGGTGGGGTGGGTGGTGGTGTGTGAAGGTGGTGGGTGATGGTGGTGGGGGGGGTGGGGTGGTGGTGGTGGTGGGGGGTGTGGTGTGTGGAGTGGTGATGGGGGTGGTGTGTGGGTGGTGGTGGAGGTGGTGATGGTGATGTTGGAGGTGGTGATGGTGGAGGTGGTGATGGTGGAGGTGGTGATGGTGATGTTGGAGGTGGTGATGGTGGAGGTGGTGATGGTGATGGAGGTGGTGATGTGGAGGTGGTGATGTGGAGGTGGTGATGGTGGAATGGTGATGTTGGAGGTGGTGATGGTGGAGGTGGTGATGGTGGAGGTGGTGATGGTGGTGGTGATGAGTGGTGATGTTGGAGGTGGTGATGGTGGAGGTGGTGATGGTGAAGGTGATCATGGTGATGTTGGAGGTGGTGATGTGGAGGTGGTGATGTGGAGGTGGTGATGGTGGAGGTGGTGATGGTGGAGGTGGTGATGGTGGAGGTGATCATGGTGATGTTGGAGGTGGTGATGTTGGAGGTGGTGATGGTGGAGGTGGTGATGGTGGAGGTGATGTGAGGTGATCGTTATGGGAGGTGGTGATGGTGAGGGTGGTGAGGTGCGAAGTGGTGATGTTGGATGGATGGTTGGAGTGGTGATGTTGGAGGTGCACGGTGGGGGAGGCGAAGAGTTGTCCGGCCATAAAACGAATGACTCCAGCCCGGACCAGACAGCCAAATCAATGACTGCCCCCTGCACCCAAACAGAGGCCCCCTCTCCAGCGCGCACTCTCACTCGCGCATCTCGCGGGCGGGAATGTGGTGTAGTGAGCGCGGATCACGAAACGCAACATTGTCATTTTGAGGTCACGGGCTTCTAACGTCTCATCACTGTGCCGCGTTGCTGCGCTCCTCGCAGGAGATTGTTTTGTTGTCGCTGCTGTTGCCTGCAACTATTTTTTTCGAGCCCTACGTAGGCACGTGTCTGCCCCATGCATGCCCTCGCCTTTCTGGTCAGGATGTAAGGGAAATAAAATAACGGAATGCGGAATGTGCGTTCAATACTTTTAATGTAACACAAACAGACTCTTGGGGTCAAGTGTTGTTAGTAAACACCTATGAAGGCTGCCGGCAACGGCACACGAGGGGTGGGTGGCCAGCACCACGCCCGGCCGCCTTTGTGTCCCCACTGACGATGTTTACACATCGCACCAGGTACCCGTTTGAGGCTAAGTCGACCTAGGGTGGCACAGAACCTGTTCAGATAATCGTCACTGGTGTTGACCGTGAGCGGGAATCGAACTCGAGTGGCCGGTTTGTAGCGCAGCGTGGCGCTCACCTTTGCACTGCAATGTAACCGGCGCACACACAACACAGACGAGGCGAGAGGCGGTGGCTCAGCGGTTGGCGGACTGCACCGTGAACCCAGTGACCCGAGTTTGATTCCCGGCAAAGGCTTACATCAGTGGCGAGTAATAGATCTGAACCATTCCCTGCCCGGTGCCCCCTTCACCAACCCGCACTGGTGAAGTATGGT
>NW_024706036.1:0-16591 GCF_018977255.1 Callorhinchus milii | reverse complement strand
CAGCAGCAGCAACTGCAGCAGCAGCAGAAACTGCAGCAGCAGCAGCAACTCCTGCAGCAGCAGTAACTGCAGCTCCCTTTGATGCTGTTAATCCTGCATAATGCACATGCATATGCAGTACTAATTACATTCCTGCATTTCCATAAATATGCTAACATTCCTGTTGATATGGCAATTCCTTTGTCAATGCGCCCAGCTTATATATATGCTCCAAGCCCGTGTGCTGTTTCATTCGACTCTGTCGCCTCGACGGACCTGGTTTTCACCTGAGGACGGCTGCTTGCGTTGTGGCCGAAACGTCGTGAGAATTGTTTTATTATGTTTTATTTTTATTATTTTATTACTTCCCTTCTACGTGACTTTACCGAAAGAACCAGAAGATAAACGGCGAACAGTCTGTGTGTCTGTACATTTACACGGGGAGGGGGAGGATGAAGGAAAATAACTTAAAAATTGAAGCCAAGGGAGCGGCGGGCGGGGGGCGGGGTGAAATGAAACAGAGGAGCACTTAGGGAGGTACAACTTGCACCACGCGCTTCGGTGAACTTATCAACCTTTCCCCAGCGAACCCTTCCACCTTTAACACCCCCCCCCCCCCGCTGTGATTTATCCACGCCTCAGAGATGACGGGGTAGGGCTGCCCGGGTGAGGCGTTTCAATGGACCGCGGCTATTCGTGGATATCCGGAGTCGCTGTTTTAGCCAGGAATCGATCTCCGTTCATCTCGTCTTCACCTCCTCGCTCGTCTTGTTTCTCATTCTGTCCCCATCGGTGGAGTTTTGTCCGCTCCCTAGTGTTGGTGTTCGAAGTCTGTCTCCACGTGTTGCTAAAGCTCACCAGCTGAGAGCCTGCCGGACTACAGATGGAGGTCATTTTTTGTCAGTTTCATTTATATGTACGTGTGCACGTTGAACTTTTTTCGCACAGTACGTAGCCAACCTTGCGAATTTTAGGTGCGGGGGAAGGACAACAAGCTAAAGACAAAATCAGTTCTAAATGAATGAATTTCCAATGCAGATTTAAAAGTGCATAGATCCAGTGGCTTCCTAATATCGTATTAGACCCATAGAGACCCACAGAGATCCAGATACTCATATAGAACCATAGAGACCCACAGAAACCCACAGAAACCCACAGAGACCCATCGAGACCCATACTAATATGTACGTATGTATTTATAACTTCTTTTGCACCGTAAGTAGCTAACCATTCTCATCGGAAGGTGCAAGGGAAGGACAACAAACTAAACACAAAAAAGCAGTTCTAATGAAATTAGTTTGTCAATCGAGATGGTTTAAAAGGTGCGGAGCTCCAGTGGCTTCCTAATATCGGAAGGAAGAAGTGGATCAGGCGGCCGCAGAAGCGCGTCTGAAAGCATTAAATGCAGAGTGTGAGTCCATGGGTCTCTATGTGAGTCCATGGCTTGCTGTGTGATGAGTCTATGGGGTTGTGTGTGAGACTATGGGTCTCTGTGTGAATCCATGGGTCTTTGTGTGATGAGTCTATGGGTCTCTGTGTGAGTCCATGGGTCTCTGTGTGATGAGTCTATGGGTTTGTGTGTGAGCCTATGGCTCTCTGTGTGAGTCAATGGGTCTCTGTGTGATGAGTCTATGGGTTTGTGTGTTAGTCTATGGGTCTCTGTGTGAGTCCATGAGTCTCTGTGTAATGAGTCTATAGGTTTGTGTGTGAGTCTATGGGTCTATGTGTGAGTCCATGGGTGTCTGTGTGATTAGTCTATGTGTTGTTTGTGAGTCTATAGGTCTCTGTGTATGTATGCATGGGATTCTTGACGATACAATAATCCCACCGTGAAACTAAACGGCAAACATTACACCTCACGATGTGCGGCAACAGCCCGAACACACACACGCCAGCACAACGTCGCCACACCCTCTTCTCTTTCCATGGTCATGGACAGATGCCCAGACAACTGAACAACCCGTGCGAGTGCCGGCTTGACTGGCAAGAGATTTATACATCTCTCCGGGAAGCACTGGGAGGTGAAGGGCAAAGGTGCAGCAGCCCTGGAGAGGCCATCATCCCGCAGTGGATTGACAAAGGGCTGTCAATATTTATTATAAATGTAAAAATATATATTTATAGATTTGTCTTCAACAAATGTCAACAATGATATATTATATATATACTGGACTCCTCTACTTACGAACTTTCAGTGATACAAACAAACCTGTTCGTATATCCAGTTGCCTGTTCGGACCGAGAGTCGTAAATTCAACCACTGCGCAATAAGTGGCAGTGGTGGCATCTACATCAGCAGAACGTGAAAAACAGTGGCATCTACATGTACAGTAGATAATACAATTTTAAAGCCATGTTTAGTGTACATGGCCGTACAACAGGAGTAAAGTTGGACTTACGAACAAATCGACTTACAAACAGACCTCTGGAACCAAACTCGTTCGTAAGTACAGAAGTCCCTGTATATAAACAAAAACCTCCCACCCTTTGTCGATCCACTGCTGGATGAAAGCGCTCAAGCTATCCCTGCAATATGCCGGCCTCCCTTGTCAAGAAACATCGTGGATTGCACTCGCTTCTCGCCCATGGCGCGGAGTAAAGGACGGACCCCACAGAGGGCACCGGCGATATCTCTTGGCCTCCATGTAAGCGAGCGGAGATGAAATCACTTTAAGAGCAGCAGTCCGTTGTAGGGCATTCTCACCTTCCCAGTACGACGAAACAGCTCTCTTACCCAATCTAATCTGGGACAGTGCGAGGTGGCTTAGAGGACTTTGGCAATGCTCACTTCGGCGTTTCTCACCCACGGAGCGCTGACCATGCCGTCCGTTTTCTCTTCACACCTACAGCCGGGGGCCGGTGGTGGCTTCCGCCACTGCCTGTAATCCAGCCCCGTGGAGGCGAGAGTTGGTTGATCGAGCCAAAGTGGGTTCGATCCCGACCCTGACGCCTGCTGAAAATTTGGAGTTTGCGTGTCTCTCTCTCTCTCCGTGGTCGCGTGGATTTTTCTTTGGGGTCCTCCGGGTTTTCCTTCCACATTTAGAATCCACATCACGTGTTTGGCTATAAATTTCCACGTGACGATGAACTACTTCGTTATCATTTGTCACCAGGTTGCATCTTCAAAAGAGTTATATAGCTGAGTGGGCCAGACCTGGTAAAAGAAAGAAAACAGTTTAGTAAAAAAGAATAAGTCCGTTAAGGCGTGCCGGGCGGTCAAGGTTGCCCTGCGCATGCTGGAGGAGAAGGCTCTCGCGTGCCTCTGTGGCTACTTGGGCTGAAGTTCGCTCACGCGTATCTGGTGCTCTAACTGTGGGAAACAAGTCACGTGTAAATGAATTCGCTCAATAACAAAACATTTTTGGATGAAAACATCTTAATACATTGGGGAGGTCAGAGCTTGGGCGATTGCAGGCGTTGTGGCTCACCACCTGGCCGCCGTCTCTCCATGGAGAGCGGTGGCGCAGCGGTTAGCGCGCCGCACTACAAGCCCGGCGATCCGAGCTGCCTCATGCAACCCCCTTTCTGCCCCCCTGAATTTTTGTATGTGCCCCCCACCCCATCCGAATTTAAACGAGGACACGGAGGGAGATGTTGAGAGGCCGTGAAGCTCCTGGCACCTATTGAGGGTGCGGGAGATGACACTGCGGGGAGCGGTTGCGTAGCAGTTAGCTCTATGCCGCGATCTGAACCCGGCGGGCCCGGGTTCGATTTCCGCTCACGGCCAAAACCAGTAACGATTTTCTGAACGAGTCTGGGCCTCCCCTAGGTCGACTTAGCCTTAAGTACCTGATGCGGTGCGTGAACATTGCCACTAGGGAGACAAAGGCGACCGGGTGTGGTGCTGGCCACCCACCCCTTTGTGCACCGTGCTGGCCTTTATAGGTGCTCGCAACAGCATTTGTCCCGACAGTCTGTTAAGGCTATACGGGGAATATTTGTCTTTACTATCTCTCCCACTTGTTTGTGGTCCTTTGTGCTTCTAAGTCGTTGTCTGTCTTCAAGAGCGAGCGAACGCTGTGGGCGTTACAAGTTGAAATTGTTGTTATTGTTGTTTTTTGTTGCAAGGTCCTGGGAGGGAGAGAACGGTCAGATCACTGTGATTCTGCTGTGACCGCGTTTCTCCTTTAAATAAAATTTAATTTATTTTATTTTACCAGCAAAGGCCCCACTACTAAGCTATTAGCAATTTTTTCGGAAGCCACTTGACTATCACAAAGGATAGCTCAACAAAGTGGCTTTCAATGTGGACATTTATAGCAGCCAAATACTCTAAAACGTGCGAATTTGAATTATAAATGCGGAGGGATAAACCAGAGGACCCGGAGAAAAATCTACGGGACCACAGACAGAGAGAGAGACACACAAACTTTGAACATATCGCAGGGGTCAGGGTTGGGATTTAACCCACGACCTCCTGCATACCAGGCGAAGTAGTTAACATATCCTAGCCACCATGGTACCCGCTTACAGGTTGTCACGATTTATTGCTTCTTACATCGGTCCGCGCACTTGTGCGGTCCATTGTGAATTCATGCAAATCGCGCACAGAGTTCCTCTGCAAATGAGAAGAGAACGACACCAATCAGCACTGACCAGCGTCGTGAATTACGATAACCGACAAGACCACCCGGTAACGGTGGAATGCTGTGGTGCAATGTACATGTGTGTGTGTGTGTTTGTTGAAGTTCTTTCGCTCAGTATGTAGCCAACCGTGCTTATCGGAGGTGTTGGGGATAGGACAACAAACTAAACACAAAAAGCAGTCATAAAGAAATTAGTTTTCAATTCATATTTAAAAGTGCGTGGCTTCCTAATATCTGACGGAAGAGCGTTCCAGCCGGCCGCAGAAGCGCATCTGAGAGCACGCGATGCGGTTACCGTCTTTGTCCGATGGCCAGCCAAAAGCCGCTGCGAGGATGACCGGAGTTTGTGTGACGGTTTTGTTGCGAGGCATTGCGGTTCATTTGTGGGAAGAGCTTTGCGTGTGTAACGAGTGTGACCTTATAACGTATTCGTTTGGAAAACCAGAAGCCAAAGCAGCTCGGCGAGCACCGGACGGACACGGTCGGATCTTGCAGCAACCCGCCACGACACGTGCCAGAACATTTCGTACACACCGCAGCTTGGTTTGTAAACCAGAAGTCGCTGGTTCAATCTGCCGGCATAGCAGTTGAAACGATGGTGCAAAGCATCTTAAATTCCCCACGCCCCAATCCCACACCGTCCCCGTCAACCTTTTCGCACCTCCGATAAGCACGGTGGGCTGTTCAACATACAACCTAGGAGTACAACTACGGTCTCATCACGTGCGGTGGGATAAAGTGTGGGCACTGCAAGAGGTCTGGCCAGCGTGGAAGGAGTCGGTGAACGTGTAAGGGAGGGCTCTCTGCAAGTCTCGCTACATTGGCGTGTGGAAGCAGAAACTTCCAGAATCAAAATCTTTATTTTTCCTGGAGAAATCCGTAGAGCTATGAGGCTGTTTTTCACAGATGTCCGGTAAGGGACACGGGGTCAGAAACGTGCCGTTTAAGAGTAGTTGGCTACTGTAAATGTCCACGTGATGATAAGCCACTTCTTCGAGAAATCATTTGTAGCCAGGTCGCTTCTGAAAAAAAGAGCTTTAGCATTCCCTCGTTGTTCGCGAGGGATACGTTCCAGAGATGCTCGTGAATAGCACATTTGGTGGATAATTATATTGGCCTAAATAATTAATTAGCTTTAATAAATACATACATAACCTATTAAATACGTGAAATTATCTTATAATTTATCTCTCATCACTTTATTTTCTCTCTTTCTCTCAATGCAGTAATGTAGAGTTCCAGATGCGATTTGCGGAATGCCAAAGTCGGGGATATAATAGTTCTTGAATAACGTGGGAGTACTGTGAATAAGCTCAGTGGGCCTTACCTGGTCAAAAAAAGTTTAGTTTAGAAAGTTACAACAACAAAGGATACAAAAAAGCAATTGAAGGCCTGCGCCTTCATCATCTACTGGTGTTGTTCACTACCTCTATGCTTTTACAAGAAACTTGCAGCCATTGTTGAACTCAAGTGAATTATATGAAAATATAGTAGACTCTCGATTTTCCACGATTGAGACCGAATACTAATGATCGATGCGCGTGCTCAGTGATGACACTTTCCTGCTCTCTTGCAGAAGACTCCGCCCACTAAGTGGATAACAGCAGAGCCACGCCAATCAACATCAATCAAACTCCACCCACTGTTGCAAATGTATTGCAACTACTGTACTGTAGAGGCGATGAAATGGATTTAGGATTAACCGGAGCAACATATTTGTTCGGTTTAAGCACGTGACTTGTAGTAAACATTTCCAAGAATAGCAAATGTTTACACCATTGGAACCTCCTTTGCCAGTAGCAAAATATGATTATTGTTTTTTTACCCTTTTATCTGGCAACAAAACTGACACCTTTTTTTACAAGGAGCCATGTTTGCATTGACCACAATACCTGCGGTCGGAATGCAAACAAAAAAAATCTATTTCAAGGACAGTGCATACATTATCAGTTTTTTTTTGCATTCCAACCGCAGGTATTGTGGTCAATGCAAACATGACTCCTTGTAAAAAAAGGTGCCAGTTTTGTTGCCAGATAAAAGGGTAAAAAACCCAATTATCAATAGCAAATGTATAACTGTTTTTAGATGATTAATTTGGGCTTAAGGAAAAAATCCAAGAATTATGAATTTACGCTAAAATCTCAGGTGGCCGGTTAATCCGCAAATCTGACAAACCGTCTGCTGTACATTAAAAATATTAACACATTAGAAAAAAAAACCTAACAAATACTCTTTGGTTCTTTCGGTAAAGTCACGTAGGTATAAAATAAAATAAATCACGACGTTTCGATCACAACACAGTCATGAAAGCTTCAAATCAAGATTGAACCTAACAAATGTCGCGGCCACTCTGAGAAAGTGGGGAGTCTGCTGCGGGTGGCGGAGCGCATCTGAAAGTGCAGCGCGATGCGGTGACCACCGTCTTTGATAAAATACCGAAAAAGGGAAATGACGAAACAACCAAATGAAATTTTATTATCGATGCAGTTTCGCAAGTATGTCCTCCCATGCAAGTGTGAGCGATTTGAATAATGTTTGACCATACTTCACCACGCTGGTCAATACGTGTTGGAAAGGGAGCCGAGGACCGGTTCAGATGTCGCTTGCCACTGACGTTAGACGTGGCTGGGAGGAGGAATGAAACTCAGGTCCCCGGGAATCGAACTCAGCTCTGTGGGTTCGTAGCGCAGTCCGGCGACCACTGCACCACTGCTGCACCCTCCTCCCGCACACCCCGGCTGAGAATGATTCTTGCAAGTGAATCGAGGCTCTCTTGGGGCTTCGCGTCTATGATGACGGTGTGGGTTGGTGCGCAATCCGTCACCATCCCACTCCTCACTGCACTCGGGGGTACACGCGCAGATCTCGCCACAATGGCTAGGAGATGTTGACTACCTCGCCTGGTATACAGGAGGTTATGAGTTCGATCCCGACCCTGACGCCTGCTGCTTTATATTTGGAGTTTGCACGTTTTCCCCGTGGTCGGGTGGATTTTCTTCGAGTCCTCTGGTATTTCCTTCAACATTTCGAGCAATTGGCTGCAATACATTTCTACTTGATAAGCCACTTCATTGAGCTATCATTTGTGGCCAGGTCGCTTCTGCAAAAAAGCTATATAGTAGCTCAGTGGGCCAAACCTGGTAAAATAAAGATTTTTTTTCGAGTACACACGCACAGACACGCGTGTGTTGACTACATGCAAGGGCACGGAAAAGCGACGCAGACTTGCAAACAGAAGCAGAGTGGAGCGGTGATTGACAACATCTCTGTATAGCTGCCGGGACTCTAAACAAGGCCTGAGCCTCTTTTCTTCGCGAGGTAGATTTTTGTATTCAAATTCAAATTTCCGAAGGCCTCCAATGCTGATTTAATGCAGGCCTTTGTGTTGCATGTGCAGTCTCAAATAGCATTGATTTTGGCTCAGCCGGAGCGATGTAAATGTGTGATGGCAATGTAAATGCGAAGGGCTTTGTCATTCAACGGTTGGATGAAGCTCTCCGCATGCCGTGTTGGTCACGCACCGGTCAGTGCAGGGTTGGTGAAGCGTAGGATGCCCAGGATCGATTCCGATATCGCTCGTGGTTGGGAGTCGAACTCAGGTATTATAGGCTCCGTAGCAATGCGATGTCGCTAATCACTCTGCCGCCACTCGCCATTAACCCAGCAGGACCGTGGAGATAGCAGCAGCGAGCGCTGGTGGATCGCCGCACACACACAGATGCTGGGCAACTTCCTTTGCCAGGAGAACTGCAGTGCGGCGTCCCCTCCTCGTTATTAAAAAGAAGCAATATGTCGCTGAGAATGATTATTTAAGCCAAATCGTGGCTCTCTTGGGGAATCGCAGAAGTTGCGCGATGCATTGCCACCGGCGTTGAGCATCACGTCGATGGTGGCGATGTGTCCCAGTGCGCAATCCGTCACCATCCCACTCCTCACTGCGCTCAGGGGTACACGCGCGCACTGACAACACTAACCTCAGCCGATCCAGTACGTCTCTCAGAATCAGAATGTTTTTGTTCACCGGAGGAATCTGATGAGCTGTAAAGCTCTTTTCTTGTTGTTGTTACATTTGTCCAGTAGGTGGTGGGTCAGAAAGTTACAACAATAAACAATACAACAGGGGAGGAACAGCAAAACTACACGAGCCCTGCCCTGAAGACCTCTCGTCGTGACCAGCAGTCCTCGGCATTGGAATGGGTGCCACGGTGGCTAGGAGATGTTAACTACTTCGTCTGGTATACAGGAGGTCGTGGGTTCGATCCCGACCCTGCCGCCGGCTGCTGTATATTTGGAGTTTGCGTGTCTCTCTCTCATCATCACGGTGGCTAGGATATGTTAACTACCTCGCCTGGTATACAGGAGGTCGTGGGTTCGATCCCGATACTGCCGCCTGCTGTATATTTGGAGTTTGCCCGTTCTCCCCGTGAGCGTTGGTGGATCACCGCACACACATGTTGTGAAACTGCCTTGCCAGGATAATGCAGTGCAGCGTTCCCTCGTTAATCGTGAGAGATACGTTCCGGAAATGCTCGTGCACAGCACATTTCACGGAGAAACGATATTGACTGACGAAATCGTATCTTTTTAATGAATGTACTTGAAATAAATATATAAACAAGCGAGTAAACACATCAACATCATCATAATACAAACAAATGTGTGATAATAAACGTGAAGCAAATCAAAATAAATATTGATGTAGTAAATACGTTTAAAAATGAACTTATTTTTAATTATGATGGTGCCACGCATCACCACTTTATCTCTCATCACTCTATAATAGAGGTTTTTGGGTTAGATCGCGTGAATATGTGTGTTGTTAAACTCGCCACTACCCGACACAGCCAACTAGTAAGGATTGTCACGTAAACAGAACATGACAATTCGTCACTAGTACAGCACACCGGTGTGTGTGCTGTAGGAGTGACATTTTCTCTCACCACTTTATCTCTCGTCACTTTATATCTCATTACTTCATCTCATTACTTTCTTTCTCTTTCTCTCGATACAGTCAGCCGTGCAGAGCTCCAGGTGTGATTCGCGGATCGCCTAAATCGCGGTTAGCGAGTTGGTGACTAACAAGCGAATGCTGTAGAGCAAATGTGGGTGCCACGTGATAAGCCACTTTGTTTCGCTATAATTTGTGATAGCCACGTCGCTTCTGAAAAAGAAGCGATTAGCTCAGTGGGCCTTACCTCGTAAGGTAAACATAGTTTAGTTTTATTGAATATGTTTTTGTTACATGTTTTTTACCTTTCCTATAATTTGCGCTCCTATCGTGTTTGTGTACTGTTTGTTGTTGTAACGTTCTAACCTGCCCCATACTGGACATCTGTGTAAACGAGCTTTATAGCTCATCGGATTCCTCCTCCAGTATAAAAATACAGCTTCTGGTACAAGACCGAGTGTCGCTCCCTGGCACGCAATGCTCCGGTTTCCTCCCACGTGTATAATAAACAACTCATCGACGACGCCTGCATATATGTCGGTGTACCAAGCCTGGCATCTCCCCGTCCCTGCAAATGTACCACGCCATGCTCACGTGCTTGAGACGTGTCAACCAGCTCACAACAAGGCCCCTAGGCTCGCTTCTCAATAAGTAACCGCTGGTTGACACGTCAACGTAAATAGGTAAAGAACATTTTTGTTATTGCGCACTCTTATGAGGCCAGTCCATCACGAATGCGCATTGAAGTAGGCTCTCTGAAACAACAACAACACTTTTGAGTCTGTTGCAGATACTGGCTCCGGTTTAGGGATGGATCTCAAACATGAGCTTGGTAGCAGTGTGTTCCAGCGTCTTTGGGACGGATGAACCCGGCCGTACAGCACAAGGTTTGCGACGCACAGCAAAAGGGCCCGCGCCTGTTAAAAAACAACAACGGATCGATCCATCTTCTTGGTTCTTTCGGTAAAGTCACGTAGAAGGGAAATAATAAAATAATAAAAATAGAACCAAATAAAATACAATTCTCACGACGTTTTGGCCACAACGCAAGCAGCCGTCCTCAGGTGAAGAACAGGGCTGTCGGAAAGACAACATCTGAATGAACACCACCAGCTTGGCAGCGTATATTTAAGCTGGGTTAGAGAAGGAAGGGCGCCTTGACAAAGAAATTTGCATATCAACAGATGAATTTAGCATATTTATGGCAAATGCAGATATGGGATTAGTCACTACTTGTGGTTGCTGCTAATCCTACATAATGCACGGGCATAATATGACTTTGAGACCCCCCCACCTCCTATGCATTCCACAAGTAGTGACATCCCATATCTGCATTTCCATAAATATGCTAAATTCATCTGTTGATATGCAAATTCATTTGTCAAGGCGCCCTTCCTCCTCCAACCCAGCTTAAATATACGCTGCCAAACTTGGTGGTCCTCATTCAGACGCTGTCTTTCCAACAGACCTGTTCTTCACCTGTGGACGGCTGCTTGCGTTGTGGCCGAAACGTCGAGAGAATTGTATTTTATTTATGTTTAATTTTTTATTATTTCCCTCTACGTAACTTTACCGAAAGAACCAAGAAGATGAATCCCTGCAGTCACGAAAGCTTTAAATCAAAAACGGATGGATCGATCGTCGCGTCTCGACACGCGAGCTCGTGCTCGCGATCCGGGCGGACACAGCGGCCGTCTCTGGTCGAGGGTTTTCAAGACGTAGTTTTTTTCCTCATCTTGAAGAAGATTCCGTCTCTGCAGTGTCACTGCCGCCGCTGCTGTTGCTGCCCATCAGTCGCTTGTGACAAGAACAAATAGTGCCTGCTGCAGGGGGTCACGTGACCAAGGTCGCATGCAACACGGACGAGGTGGCTATACGTCGAATGTTACGCGCGCTTAAAGGACATGCTATACATCGTGAGCTTAGAGTCAACATGATTGACAACATCGAATTTCCCTGCTACACCTAAATCTCCGTCGCATGGGTGGATTCAAGAAATCAATTTGCTGCACTGCCCTCTTCTGCGTCAAATAGACAGATCATTCGCAGTCTATAGCACCTGTTGTGTGCGTGGTGGTCATGCAATTGTAGTGGCAGCAATGAATACATTAATGAAAAAAAATCCGTCGTAATGGGAAATCCGACAAGTCTCACTGTGCCTTTCTTTAAAGGTTTTGCACGTGTGTACATTGAACTTGAGTCGCCTTGCACACAGCCAACCGTGCTAATCGGAGCTGCGAGGTTTGTTCAGCGGGTCTTTGTTTTGTATATTAAGACCATTTGTTCGAGGCAAGTGGAATGCCCAGGAGGAATTATACGCCGTTCAGAGAGAATCAGAGGCGGCTCGATAGGACAGGGAACCCCAGCGGTGCAGCTTAACGTGTGAAGAATATCTCGGATTCCAGGGGAGGCGGGCACTGCATGAGCAGCAGAAGTGAAATCACTGCGTTGTTGATTGTCCTTCCCTCGCACCTGAGATTAGCACGATTGGCTACGTATGGTGCGAAATAAGTTGAACATGAATACGCAGATATAGCTTTTTCTCAGAAGCGACCAGGCCACAAAATGATAGCTCAGTGAAGTGGCTTATCATCGCGTGGAAATTTAAAGCAGCAGCAAAATACTCTAAGAGAAAAGCCATGCGACAACGGAGAGAATATGCAAACTTCAAATATACAGCAGGTCCGGATCGAGCCGACAACCTCCTGTATACCAGGCGAGGGAGTTAACATCTCATCATCATGTGGAGATTGATAGCAGCCAAATACTCACACATACTGCGTAGGTCCTAGATTTGAAGTTTTCGTGACTGCAAGGATCCATACTCTTTGGTTCTTTCGGTAAAGTCACGTAGGTAGAAAATAAAATACAAATAAAAAACATAACTAAATCACGACGTTTCGGAGGCAACACAAGCTTCCGTCATCAGGTGGGACAACCACAGCAAAAAATGTTTTTACTGTAGTGGGCAGAGAGAGCTGTATGCGACAAGCGATTATATAGGAATACGCGCAGTTTAGCCGGATAGATGAGCTGCCATCCTGACCATTGCAGACTCGTGAAGAGGTAGGAGACAAGTTCATTTAGACCAGCCTAGAAGTTCTGCGCTTTGCGGCTCGTTGCCCGTGTAGGAGGAGAGTTCTGCTCAACCAGATCTCCTGGCCATTGGCCAAAGATTCCCCCGTACAGCCATAACGGACTTTTGTAGCAATGCTGTTAGCGAGTAGCGCGCTATGTAGGGCGGCACGGCACACGAGGGAGTGGGTGGCCAATACCATTCCCAGTGGCGATGTTTACTACACACACCGCACTGGGTACTCATTCGGGGAGGCCCGGGACCGGTCCAGATAATCGTCACTGGCGTCGGCCGTGAGTGGGAGTCGAACCCGGGCCTGCCGGGTTCGTAGCGTAGCGCACTCGCTGCTGCGCCACCGCTCCCCCTGTCCATGGAGAAGATGTCAGCAGGCACGGTCGGTCTTGTTTGACCATACTTCACCATCCTGGGCAGTCGGTGAAGTAGCAGGGCTATGATGTCACTTTCCACTGGTGGGTCGGGGCCCAGGTGAGCGTGGCTGAGGACACGTGGCCACACGCAACCAGGGAGGGAGGGCGACACAGCGAGAGACGGTTCACGCAGCGGGAACGGCCACGCCGGGGTCACATGAGGTCACGTGGGGTCACGCAGCGGTGCAGCTCTGCGTGTGTTCATGAGTAATGTTAATATTTATTTAATTGGTTTTAAACTTTGTGTTTTTTGTCATTATGTTTTTTTTTCAGTATTATTTTACCAGGCTCCTCTATGGCGCATGCCGTGTGCTGTTGCGTATGGGTAGTGGATTGTCAGCGTGAACACTGCCAAAGAAAATGGTAAAAGAAAAATTAAAATACAAACATGCGTGGTGAGGCGCATGCTGGGAAATGCAATGAGGCAAAAATAAGGAAGCACAGTTGGGCAGAACTTTCCGACGAGAAGCGATGGGGTATAGCGGGATGAGGTTGATGATGGAATGACAGCCAGAGGAGGGATATGCCTGAGAGGATGACCTGGGGGAGGGGGGGGTGTGGAGGGATGAGATTCGCTGGGTGAGCGGGAGAAGCGAGATGGAATCATGCCGTCGCGGGAGTGCAAGGGTGACCACAACGTGGGGAGGCCTCCATCCAGCAGTGGATTGGATTGGTCGTAGATATCGATGGCGAGGCTCCCTCCGTTGGAAACGTTAAGAGGATGTTCTTTTTATTATACAAAAATGTAATGGTTGTTTCTGAATTTTAGAAGCAGGGGGCCTGATTGACAGGTTGGATGAAACTTGGCTTTTTCTTTAGCAGCAGCAAAAAAAGAAAAATTACCAAATTGGCACAAAGTGCCAGCGAAATTGCCCATTTATACAACAAATATTGGCAGAATACCGTCATTTCTCGAGCATGAATTAGGCCTCTTTGTCCAGCACGAGCAGCTGCACAATAGCCGAGGCCTATGCATTATGTGCGCCGCACGTCCTTTAGCCTTCGCAGCTCGGTGTGTACTTTGGTAATTCTCCCGTGGAAAAATAAATTGCCAATGGATGTGGTTGGTCCCGTAGCATTATGGGAGAGGTGGGGCGAGAAGGATGTGGGGGGTGTGGGGCGGTTGGAGGGGGCTGAGACCCCTCCCACCGCCCCCTCTGCATGCTCAGCCTCACAAAAAAAACATGTTATTTTGCATTGTGGTGGAGCGGTGGCGCAGTGGTCAGCACCCCGCGGTGTGAACTGCGCAACACAAGTTCGATTTCCCAGCCACGGCTGGCAACAGCGGGCACCCTCCCTCCTCCAATCTGCACATTGACCAAAAATGATACTTTGCGTCATCTTTTGAGGGCTTGATCTGTGGCGCCGCGGTTGGCGTCCTCTGATATGGCCAAGTGACCCGAGTCCAAATCGGGCCCCTTTTTAGTGGCCATCCCGTCACTGACCGACGTGGTGAAGTATGGCCAAGCAAGCCCCCACGACTCACTCGTTCAATCATAATGGGCCTATATCCAGCAGTGAGCTCATAAAGGGCTGAAAAACTTAACAGTGTTTTTATTCCACCAGGTAAAGGCCACTGAGCTGTGCTGTGCAGCTCTTTTCAGAAGCGACCTGGCCATCACAAATGACAGCTCGACCAAGTGGCGTATCATCGTGTGAAACATTTATCGTGTGACGTTGATTCTAAATGTGGAGGGAAAAACCAGAAGACCCGGAGAAAAATCCACGCGACCACGGGGAGAGAGAGACACGCAAACTCCAAATACACAGCAGGCGTCGGGGTCGGGATCGAACCCATGATCTCCTGTATACCTGGCTAGGTAGTTAACATCTCCGAGCCACCATGGCGCCCCAACAAAAAAATAGCTCAACGGAAAAACACGTGGACACGGTGAGAGAAACTCGGGCCAGCCATAAACAATACAGGCAGTCCCCGGGATGCGAACGTCCGACTTAACGAACATCTGCACTCATGAACGAACCGCCACAAGATGCCGTCCGACTTGCGAACTTCAGCCGTAACTTACGAGCCGAACCACGGAACTATCTTGTTCGGCGGAGCGATCCTCCGCGAGACGTAATGAGTCCCAACGTGTCGCACAGCGCCGCTGCCGACATGCAAGGCAGCAATCCGGACTCAAAGTAAGTGAAAATAAACAGATTTTAGTTTCTTTTCATGCTACTTTATTTTATCTATATATAAAAGAGAAATGTGTGAATATATGTGTCTGTTTTAAATGTTTAGCATACTTCCTGCCATGCAACAAACTGGAAATTTGGCATGTGGGTAGCTTTCAGACTGATCACAATGCAAAAAGTATAAAATAGACTTTTTATTTTGTGGGGGGGGGGGGCGCAATAATGGATATATTTTGCACGCCAAGTGAGCGGTGACGTCATGCGGCAGCGTCACCAGTGTGCCTGCTGACGTCACGCAGTGTGCCTGCTGACGTCACGCAGTGTGCCTGCTGACGTCACGCAGTGTGCCTGCTGACGTCACGCAGTGTGCCTGCTGACGTCACGCCCCCCCTCCACCCTCCGCGTAGGCCGTGTACTGTATTCATCCAAGACAAGAATCCAAGTCTCGGGCGAAGCCGGCTAGTAAGGCTCGTGTTTTATGTATTATACAGTATTTTTCTTTACAGTATTGTATACAAAAATACAACATTTCTTATTTATTAGTTTAATCATGTTTTTTTTTACCATGACACATTTTAACACTGACCTACGTTCTGAGATACGAACACCGGGTGTCAAGGAGTGCACCCCGTTCGTAAATTGGGGACTGTCCATGGAGGGTAGAGCTCTCTCGGTTCCTGAAGACGGTCCCAGCTCGTCGGAGTGAAACGTCGGACACGTACAGCTCTCCACGCATGAGTCCTCTATGACCCTACATAACCACGGCAGGCACAGATTTATCCTAAACGTATTCACGTGCGATATCGTTCTACTTTATAATGTAACAAAGATCAAGACAACGATCCCCCATATAGGCATATAGCCTTAACAGGCTGTTGGGGCGAGTGCTGTTAGCGAGCACCTATGAAGGCCGGAACGGCACACGAGGGGGTGGGTGGCCAGCACCACGCTCGGCGGCCTTTGTCTCCACAGTGGCGATGTTTACACACCGCACCAGGTACTTGTTTGAGGCTGAGACGACCTAGGGGAGGCCCAGGACCAGGTAAGATAATTGTCACCGGCTTTGGCCGTGAGCGGGAAACGAACGCTGGTCCCCAGGTTCGTAGCGATAACCGCCACAACAGCAACCGCCATTCGCCACTGAGTGGCGGTCACGTCACTACGGCGCTTGTGCCAGGCTAGGTGCACGTTGAGGCCACGTGAAGTGTCGGACGCCCGCCGGCAGGAGGTCACGGGGCAGACCCAGCAGGTGCCATGGGTCGACTGACTGAAATGGCGGGGCGATACACCACCTGTGACTGGCAAAGACAAAGATCCCCCGTATAGCCTTAATAGACTGTTGGGGCAAGTGCTGTTAGCGAGCACCTATTAAGGCCGGCACGTCACACGAAGGGGTGGGTGGCCAACACCATGCCCTGCCGCCTTCGTCTCCCTT
>NW_024706035.1:0-16700 GCF_018977255.1 Callorhinchus milii | reverse complement strand
CCACCCTGCTTCAGAGCATCGGTGAGAGCAGGGTGGGCCAACTGGTGGCCCACGGGCCGCATCCGGCCCCCGGGCCATTTCATTTCATTCATTCAGCCAATAAACCTGGACTGTGAGCTCCCAAAGTGGGGCTTTAAACCATAAAATTGTGCTACCAAATGAGCCAGACTGAGACCTGAATAAACAGTGAATCATAACAAACAGCGTCAGAAATAAAGTGTAGGGTTCAGCAAAGTGACTCTGAACAAGTTTGTGTCAGTGAAGTGAATCTGAACAAGTTTCTGAATGAAATGAAACGCGTTATCTTACAGCTCTGCTGTCCAATGTGAGCATCAGCCTGAGTCCAGACAAGGAGATATTTATCGAGAATAAAGACACAGTGACACTAAGATGTACAGCGATGGGATCGTTCCCCACCTATTCCTGGGCACTGGATGGAAACCCGTTACCTGTAACCCCACGTTACACACTGTCTGCAGATAATAGCACTCTGACAATCAGCCCCGTACACAGGAACGACAGTGGAGGGTTTATCTGCACGGCCAGTAACCCGGTGAGCAGTGACAGCAGCAAACCAGTGGCCCTAACCATACAAGGTGAGCTGGACCAATAGAAAAGTGCGCCCCTTTCTTGCGGAACCCACTATAATCAATAATGTACTTTCCGGCCCTCGGTTCCCTGACGTCACTGTGGGGCGCTCGGCTCCGGACACGCAAGTGGCAAACGGGCTTCACGAGGATTCACCGCTGTTGTGATTGTCTGTGTCTGTCTGTGTGTGTGTGAGTGTGAGTCTGTGTGTGTGAGTGTGGGTGTGTGAGAGAGGGTGTGTGAGAGGGAGTGTGTGTGAGAGTGTGTGTGTCTCTCTGTTTGTAAGTGTCTCTTTGTGGATCTGTGTCTCTGATTGTGAGTGTCTGCGTGTGTCTCTCTCTCAGTTTGTGAGTGTGTTTGCATGCCTCTGTGTGCGTGTGTATGTTTGTGAGTGTCTGTGTCTGTGTGTGTGTCTCTGTGTGTCTCTGTGAGTGTCTGAGTATCTGTGTATCTCTCCGTGAGTGTCTGTGTGTTGTGTGTCTGTATCTCTCTGTTTGTGAGTGTCCATGTGTTTGTGTGTGTGTATGTCTGTTTGTGTGTGTCTGTGTGCCTCTGTGTGTCTGTGGATCCCTTGTTTGTGAGTGTCTGGGTATCTTTATGTGTCTGTGTATCTCTCTGTGAGTGTCTGTATGTGTCTCTGTATGTCTGTATCTCTGTTTGCGAGTCTCTGTGTCTCTCTGTTTGTGAGTGTCTGCGTATCTCTGTTTGTGAGTGTCTGTGTGTATTTGTGTGTCTGTGTCTCCGTCTCTGTGTGTTTGTGGGTGTGCCTGTGTGTGTCTCTCTATGTGTTTGTGAGTGTCTCTCTGTGTTGTGAGTGTGTCTCTATCTATGGGACATCCTCCCGACATGAAAGGCGCTATATAAATGTATGTATCTCTCTCTGTATCTGTGAGAGTGTGTGTCTCTGTGAGTCTGTGAGTGTGTGTGTGTCTCTCTGTGTTTGTGCATGTTTGTCTCTCTGTGAGTGTGTGAGTTTCCCTCTGGTCTGTGTGTATGTCTCTGTGTTTCTGAGTGTGTGTTTCTCTCTCCCCCAAACGCCCCAAAAAAGCCACCCAGTCCTTGTTAAAGAAGCAATTATATTTTTCCCCAACAATGTAATATGTCCTCCTATTTCCTCATGTCTAGTTTATATCAATAAAGTGAAAACATGTTCATCAATATCCCCGATCAACTCCGCCATTTTCTGCAAAATTTGTCAAAAATGCCCAAATCGCCCACAACAAATTTTTACTTTTCTTGGCCCAGAGTGTTGAGCGCATAACTACGGTATAACAATGCTGCTAACTACAGAACTGCATACTATGTACGGAGACCTGTAGCTCAGGGGTTAGAGCACTGGCCTCGCAAGTGAGGGGTTTGATTCCCGGTGGGTCAGGGCGAAACATGGGCAATTTTCCTTACTCCACACCCACGCCCCCTCATCAGCAGTAAGTACCCAGTTGTTAGTTGATTGGTGGATCACTTTTCCAGCGGTAATAATTCCCGTCAAAATAAATAAAACAATAATAATAATTTGGTCACTCAATCCATGACTGTTTGTGGGGATGTCGCTGGCTCAATGGCTGCCGCGTTTCGCCCACAAAATACAGTCACTGCACTTTACAGCATATCCTGTGAAGCTCTTTGAGACGCCTCGAAGACGTGATAAGGTTATATGAAATGCAAGATTTATTATTATAACAACAACAGCTTACATTGATATAGCCCCCCTCACGCAGGATAGCGTCCCAGAGCACTTGATGTCTGATTTAAGGGTGAATAATAATAACACTAATAGTGTCGGAAATGCAGTGCAGTGTTAGTAAAGTGAATCAGAACAGCTTTGTGTTAAGCTTTGTGTCTGAATGAAATGAAACGCTTTATCTTACAGCCCTGGTGTCCAATGTGAGCATCAGCCTGAGTCCAGACGGGGAGATGATGATAGAGAATAAGACACAGTGACACTGAGATGTACAGCGATGGGATCGTTCCCCACCTATTCCTGGGCACTGGGTGGACACCCGTTACCTGTAACCCCACGTTACACACTGTCTGCAGATAATAGCACTCTGACAATCAGCCCCGTACACAGGAGCGACAGTGGAGGGTTTATCTGCACGGCCAGTAACCTGGTGAGCAGTGACAGCAGCAAACCAGTGAAGCTGGTGATAACTTGTGAGTATATTTGCTGTGGTGTTAAAACCAGATCAACGTGAGCTGAACAGGACAGTGCAGTTGGCCCACGTATCCCTACTTGTTCCAGCCTGGCTCAGCTCTCTATAAGTCAGAAGGTTGTGGCCTCACGTCAGTACTTGGAACTCATGTAGTCCAGACTGAAGCTCCAATGCAATGCTGGAATATTCTACATTGGGGTTTGATGCTGTGAATAGAGGAACAAAGAGTGGGATCCTGTAGTGTAATGGTTAGAGCTCTCGCCTCAGAACTGAGAGGACCTGGGTTCAATTCCTGGGCAAAACGAATATTTAGGTAAGTTTCCTCCTCCACACACATACACCCCTCTGTTTACCCAGCATTAAGGAGGAACTTGGTTGTTAGACAATTGGCGGATCGGTTTTCCAGTGCTATAATCACTTCAGACCGAGGCTTCCTGTTTGGCTCCCGTCAGCCCTCCCACCTCAGACACTGACAGTGTCACCATCCATGGATACACACTCAACGTTGCTAAGCCAGTCCGGATCCTTGGAGTCTTGTTCGAACCTCAACTTTCCTTTCTATCCCACATTTCGCCCACAAATATACAGTCAATTCACTTTACAGTCTATTCTGTGAAGCGCTTTGAGACGTCTGTATCAATTGCAAGGATTATTGTTATTATTTGTGCCATGACTCGCTTTGCCTTCCCCCACCTCCACAACGTTGCCCAGCTCTGACATTGTCTCACACCGCAGGCCACCAAGACCCTCATACATGCCTTCATTACTTCGAGGCTCGACTCTTCATCTTTGCTTGTCGGCCTCTCCAACTCCTCCCTCCACAGGCTGCAGATCACCCAGAACTAATTCTGCAGCCCGTGTCCTTTCCTTCCCCAGAGCTCCGTCACCCCATCACCATCCCCCACCCTCGCCCGACTCCACTGGCTTCACATCACACACAGCATACAGTTCAAGATCCTGGTCCTCACCTTCAAAGCCCTCCATGGTCTTCCTCTCCCCTACCTCTCCGACCTCCTACCATCTTGTTCGCTCCCTCCGCTCAGTGGGCTCTGGCCTGCTTCATGTCCCCCGCCTCGCTCGCTCCACGTTCAGTGGGCCGGCCTTCCGCCTCTCTGCCCCCACCTTCTGGAACTCCATCCCACAGTCCCTCCATCTCACCTCCTCCCTCGCCACCTTCAAGACCCACCTCAAGACCCTCCTCTTCGACCGTGCTTTTCGATCCTGCTCCCCCGCCCTCCACCCTCCCCACCCCAACCCCAGCTCAGGTCCGAAACTCTGTCTGTCCAGCACCTTGGGACATCCTCCCAACGTGAAAGGTTCTAAACAACATAATTTTGTTGTTGTTGTTCAAAATTACATTTAAAAAGACAATAATAATGTGGTCACTCAATCCACGACTTGTGGTTGAAGAGGAAGGTCTTCAGGCACGACCTAAAGATGGGGAAGGGGCATGGCAGAAGGAGTGAGGAAGAATGCTTCAGAGTTTGAGGCCGCAGTGGCTGAAAGTGCAGTCACCAATGGTGGAGTGGAGGGGATGAGGAAAAAAAGGAGCCTGGAGCCAGACCAGCAGAGGCAGCGGGTTGGGTGTTAAGCAGGTCAGAGAGAGAGTTAGGGAGCTGCCAGGGCACGAAGGGATTTGAAACAAGTGAGAGGATCTTGAAATCAATCCGTTCGGCCATAGGGAGCAGTGGGGCCTGGCGAGGGCGGAGTGATGGGGTACAGAAATTTAGTGTGTGATAGGGAGCCAGTGGGGTCTGGCGAGGGCGGGGGTGATGGGGTACAGAGTTAGTGTGATAGGGAGCCAGTGGGGCCTGGCGAGGGCGGGGGTGATGGGGTACAGAGTTTAGTGTGACAGGGACCCAGTGGGGCCTGGCGAGGGCTGTAATTTACTGAATTTTCTGAATTGAATACAGACTGTTTCTCTCACACTATCATCTGCATCCATTTATCTATCTATGTCACAGTTTAATGCTTATTCTTTCAGATGGCCCTGATCCACCCACAGTTGAAGTGATCGGGCTGGAGCTATGTGGCAGCTTCTTCCCAGGACAGTACTGTGGGAAGGAGGGAGATTTGATGACCCTCAACTGTCAGACGAAATGTTTCCCAGAGTGTAACTACAGGTGGACACATAACACCGCGGTCATTGCCGGCAACACCTCACAGCTGCCTATAGAGAGCCTCACGTTCAACAACAGCGGGGATTACACTTGCAATGTGAAGAATGATTACACCACGATTAGCCGCACGGAGAAGGTTTCAATCCTCGTGTACAGTGAGTTAGATCTCAGTCAAAATTGGCACTGTGTAAACAATACATGACATTTACACAGTGGTTTTCACGTCAGGAGGACAGTCAGGGATCTGCACCCGAGCTGTGGATTGGGATCAGGAGGGGTGGAGGGTGGGGAGGGTCGGGATAGGAGGATGACTGAAGGCATGGTCGGTCGAAGAGGAGGGCCTTGAGATAGGTCTTTAAGATGGCCTTGGGTATAGGGAGCACAATTTCCACGTCTGCAGCCTTGGCAAATTCCAAGTTTGGAGCCTGGGCAGGACTGGGGGTACAGAGTTTAGTGTGTGTGAGATCAGGAGCCACACACATGATACTAGGCTGGAAAAGTAGTAAATAGTGAGGAGGTTAGTAACAGACTGCAAGAGGACATAGACAGACTGGTAACACAGGCAGACACGTGGTAGATGACGTTTAATGTGGATAAATGCGAATTGATGCATTTTGCGAGGAAGACAGGTGGCAGGACAGGTAGATAAAGCTGTTAAAAAATATTACGTCCTTGAAACGTCTCAAATCGCTTCACAGGATATACTGTAAAGTGAATTGCCGGTTTATTTTGTGGGTGACACTTCAGCCAATTGCACACAGGAGTGTCCCACAAACAGTCGTGGATTGGGGCAGAGAGGCTGAAGGTCCGATCGCCGATGGTGGGGCAGGCCAGATGGAAGACATGGAGCAGGCCAGAGTCCACTGAGCTGAGGGAGCGGACAGGTTGGTCGAGGGTTAGGAGGTCACAGAGGTAGGGACAGAGGAGTGAGGCCATGGAGGGCTTTAAAGCTGAGCACCAGGATCTTGAACAGTATCCTCTGAGGGATGGGAGCCAGTGGAGCCGGGCGAGGGTGGGGACAACTCAAGGTGGAGCCAATAACTGGACTGTTTGTCTTTGCCTTGTTCAAGGGACTCCCACACAGCAGATCACATGCGGAGCAGCAGATAAAGGAACAGCATTGGTGTTGATGTGCTCCTGGGCTGGTGGGGTGCCAGACTCTGTCCTTCAGCTGAAGGTCGGACAGATGATTGTCAATGGGACAAACGAGGGGAATGTCACCATCACAAAGGATCAGCTCAGCTCCCGAGAGATCTTCACATGTGTTGGACGCCATGTTGTCTCTGACAGTCAATGCTCTATAGTCATTGGTGAGGACTTGAGGGCTGAACAACAACAACGATGACAAATTACACTTGTATAGCGCTCTTCACGTCGCAAACACGTCCCGGGATGCTGCACAGTCTGGGTTTTTGGACCTGAGCTGGGAGTTGGGGTCAGGAGGGGTGGAGGGCAGGGGGGTGGGTTGGGGGTTGGGAGGGTGGCTGAAGGTGCGATTGGTCAAAGAGGAAGGTCTTTAGATGGGGTTTGAGACGTCTCGATGGCGTGATAAGGCGCTGTATCAAACGGGAGGATTATTATTATTCCTACTGACTGTTGGGGTGACTGTGTTGCTGTTTTGCTGAACGCCGTCTGTGCTGTTACACAGATAAACCCCAGAGAGCGTCAGGGTCTGAGCCTCAGGTGGAAGTGGGGAAGGAAGCAGATGTGACCTTAGACGTGTCACTGACAGACACAGTGCGGGTGTCAGACCCTGGCCTGCTGCCCGCACACTTTACATGGTCGAAGGAAGGCAACTCCATCACTGGCTCTGACGACAAGTTCATCATCACCTCAGGACCGACCTTCTCTAAACTGCTCATCAGTAAATTCCAGGCAACCGATCAGGGCACATATCAATGCCGTGTCACTAACGCAGTGGGAGAGAACTTATTCCAATTTGACGTGACTTTGAAAGACGAAGGTAAGTTATGGTATGTCGACACCAACACACAGATGCACACACACACACATACACTCACAAACACACAGACACCTACACTTATTGTAGTGGAGTCCCTGTAGCTCAGTCGTTAGAGTCCTCGCCTCGCAAGTGAGGCTGGTCAGGTCAGGGCGAAATGTTGGGCAGTTTCCTTACTCCACACCACACACACACACGTTTCTGTTTACCAGCAGTAAGTCGGAACCCACTTGTTAGTCGATTGGCGGATCGCTTTCTGGGTGTAGAAATCCCTCAAAACATTTTTTAAAAAAGAATAAGAAGAAATTGGTCACTTCAATCCATGACTGTTTGTGGGACGTCGCTGTGCTCAATTGGCTGCCGCGTTTCACCCCCAAAGTAAACAGTCATTACACCTTACAGTATATCCTGTGCAGCACTTTGGGATGTGAAAAGGCACTATATCAAATTTAAGGATTATTATAGAAAACCGTGTGTGTGGAGTAAGGAAAATGGCCAATATTTTGACCCGCCCAGAAACCAAACCCAGGAGATGGAAGGAGGTAAGTAGGGGCCGGATGTGGCCCCTGGGCCGCAGTTGGACTACTCTGCTCTAAAATGACAAATAACCTTTCTTTTCTGTTTGTAGTCAATGTTGGACTGATAGTTGGAGTGACAATCGGAGTATGTGCACTCGTGATCATCGTATCAGTGCTTCTGGTTTTCCTCTATAGGAAAAGGAAGCGAGGTAAGTGTCAGGAGATTGTTTGAAATATATAAGTATATATATATTTGACGGCTTATATCAAATGCAATTTGTGGAGCCCTGTAGCGTATCGGTTGGAACACTCGCCTCGCAAGCGAGAGGACCTGTGGTTCGATTCCCAGGCGGGACAGGGTGAAGCCTGAGGCAAGTTTCCTTACTCCACCACACACACAGACACCTCTATTTACCAACAGTAAGTCGGCACCCTTGTTGGTTGATTGGCGGATAATTTTTCCGGGTATAATAATCCCTTAAAAAAATATAATAAATTGGTCACTCAGTCCACGACTGTTTGTGGGACATCGCTGTGCGCAATTGGCTGCCACCTTTGCCCACAAAAATGCAGTCACTACACTTTACAGTATATTCTGGAGGGGTCTTGTAGCTTAGTGGTTAGAGCACTCGCCTCTCAAGCGAGAGGACCTGGGCTCACTCACAAAATATATGGTCAATTTACTTTATTGTGAAGCGTTTTGAGACGTCTGGACGATGTGATACGGCGCTGTATAAAATGCAAGGATTATTATTATCATATTATTTTCCTGTTAGATGTTTCGGACCTTCACAGCACTGAAACCAATGGTAAGTCTGGACCAAAATTGTATAGTATCTGTCTGTATACATCTCAGTCCGTTTACCCTGTCCATCGTCTAACTTGTCTCTTACATCCGACTCAGCCCTGCTTCCTGCAGTCCCTCCAACTCCTTGCTAACTGCCGCACGATAATTTTTTAGGCAAGTTTCCTTACTCCACACACACAAACACACGGCTCTGTTTACTGAGCAGTAACCCGCTTGTTAGTCGATTGGTGGATCACTTTTCCAGGGGGTAATAATCCCTCCAAAAAATAATAATAATTTGGTTGCTTCAATCCACGGCTGTTTGTGTGGGATGTCGCTTGGCGCAATCGGCTGCCACGTTTCGCCCACAAAATAGTCACTACAATTTACAGTGTATCCTGCGAAGTACTTTGAGACGTCTCAAAGAAATGATAATATAGCAAATACAAGGATTATGATTATAATTTTATTATTATTATTTGTCTGTCTGTTGCTACTCACATAGTTTGTGTTTTGCTTCAATCATTTGTTCTGTTCAGCAGCCTTCGACATACACAGCACAGAGGCCATTGAAAACAAAACCTATGGTAAATCCAGATTAATATTGTACAGCTAACAAAGCTATCTATACATCTCTCCTCCGTGTTTCTGTCTGTCTGTCTGTCTGTCTGTCAATATATTCTCTCTGCTACAGTATATTCTGTGAAGGTCTTTGAGCATCTCGAAGACGTGATAAGGCACGATATCAAATACAAGAAATATTATTATTAAGTCTTGTACCTCGGTAGTTAGAGCACTCGGCTCGCAAGTGAGAGACCTGGGTTTGATTCCCGGTCAGGGAGAAATGTTGGGCAAGTTTCCTTTCTGCTACGGGAAATATCAACCAGAAGGATTATTATTATTATTATTTCTGCAGATCCTCAGGATTTTTATGCACAAGTCGACAAATCAAATCCACTTAAAACAACAGGTAAGAGTAATCCAACTGAGTCAGAACTCCCCCTCCACACGCACACCCCCATTTCCTTAAGTGAACCAAACTCCTCAACCCCCATTACCCATTCCTCGCCAGGCACCTCCCTACCTGGAGTCCTGTAGCTCAGTGGTTAGAGCCATCGCCTCGCAAGCGAGAGACCCGGGTTCGATTCCCGGGCGGGTCAGGGTGGAACCGCTCTCTGCGTGAACAAGTGGCTCCTAACTCAACCTAATCGCCAATGTTCTCATCCTACAGATTCTCAGGATTTATATGCTAAAGTGGACAATCTAAGCCGACAACTGCAGGTATGTCACGATTAACACGGACAGAGTGTTCTGTGGAGCCATGTAGCTCAGTGGTTAGACCCCTCGCCTCGCAAGCGAGAGGACCCGGGTTCGATTCCCGGGTGGGGTCAGGTCAGGGCAAAATCTTAGGCAAGTTTCCTTACTCGAGACACACACACAGAGACACACACACACACACACACACGCCTCTGTTACCCAGCAATAAGTAGGAACCCGCTTGTTAGTTGATTGGCAGATCGCTTTTCCGAGGGTTCATAAACCGTTCAAAACCCCAAAAATTGGTCCCTCAACCCACGACTGTTTGTGGACACCGCGTGTGTGCATTTGGCTGCCACGTTTCGCCCACAAAATATACAGTGTATCCTGTGAAGCGCTTTGAGACGTCTCGAAGATGTGATAAAGCTCGATATCAAGTGCAAAGATTATTATTATTATAATAAGTTATTATTATTGTCCACCTAAACATACAGACAGGACCTCAGTTTAGCATGTTAGTTAAAAACAAAATAATGTTTCTGACAACACAGTGCACCTCCCATCAGTGCATTGCTGTGTCAGCCTGGACTACAAGGTCAAATTCCACAACCTTTTGCCTCCTAACAGGGACTAAATAATAAGGAAGGTATTAAGAATTGTTGATAAGAAAGTGAGTTTGGCTCAACATACAGTTTAGAAAGCTTACTAGACTTGCCTGATTGCTCTGTCTAAAAAATGTACTTCCCTAAATAAAAGGGGTTTTCCTCGCTCTGCTCTGAACTCACGCTATATGTTTGTGTACAGTAGTGTCATACAGGAACCTTGAAGAAGGATGTATTGGCCATGGAGGAGTGCGGTGCTGATTCACCAGAATTATACCCGGGTTTAAAGGGTTGAATTATGAGGCCAGGTTACAAAAACTGCAGCTCAGTGTACCTCGTCCCCCGCTCCACCCTCGGCGGCCGTGCGTTCAGCCACTATCCCTTCGCCTCGTTCCCTCCTTCCATTTTCAGGTCTCTGCTGAAGACCTTTCTTTTCGACCGCGCCTTTGGTCACCTTTTCCCCACCCTCCCCCCGGCTCAGCCCCGGGATCCGTTACTGTAAAGGGCTCTGAGACGCCGTCCAGCATGGAGGGTGCTATACAAATCCAAGTTGTTGTTGTTGTAAAGCCTTCGCCTCACAAGCGAGAGATCTGGGTTCGATTCCCCGGGCAGGGCGAAACGTTGGGCAAGTTTCCTTACTCCACACGCACGCACGTGCCTCTGTTTATCCAGCAGTAAGTAGGAACCCGGTTGTTAGTCTGTTGGGGGATTGCTTTTCCAGGAGTAATAATAATTCCTTCAAAAAAATAGTAATAATAATTTGGTCATTCAATCCACGGCTGTTTGTGGGACGTCGCTGTGTGCAATTGGCTGCTGCGTTTCACCCACAAAACATACAGCCATACAGTACAGTATATTGTGTGAAGCGCTTTGAGACGTCTTGAAGACGTCGAATGCAAGGATTGTATTGTGTAGTGACTGTATTAAGTGTAGTGACTGTGTATTTTGTGGGCGAAATGCGGCAGCCAATTGCACACAGCGACATCCCACAAAAGTTGTGCATTGAAGGGTCTATTTTTTTATTATTATTTTTTAAAAACAAACAATTTGAAGGAATTATTACCCTGAGAAAGCGATCTGTCAATCGACAGGTTCCTACTTACCGCTGGTCGACAGAGGCATGTGCGTGGAGTAAGGAAACTTACCCAACATTTCTCCGTGTCCCTCCCGAGAATTGATCCCAGGTCCTCTCGCTTGTGAGCCGAGTGCTGTAACCACTGAGCTACAGGACTCGTCTGACAGAGCTTCTATCTACTTTCTGCTTTAATCATTCCTTCAGGTAACGAGTGAAGAAGTTCCTCTTAAATTCCTCCTAAAATCTTAACTCAATTTAATCGCCAATGTTCTCATCCTACAGATCCTCAGGATTTATACGCTAAAGTCAACAAATCCAAGCCCACACCTGCAGGTACGTAATGATTAAAAAATTAAATGAAACTAAAAAAAATTTGGTCACTCAACCCACAACTGTTTGTGGGACACTGCTGTGCGCAATTGGCTGCCGCCTTTGGCCCACAAAATACACAGTCACTACACTTAGCAGTATATTTTTTGAAGCACTTTGAGACGTCTCGAAGATGTGATAAGGCACTATATCAAATGGGACACTGCTGTGCACAACTGGCTGCTGCATTTCGCCCACTAAATATAGTCACTACACTACAGTATATTCTGTGAAGTTCTTTAAGACATCTCTACGATGCTATGGTTGAACATAATAATAAGACTTGCATTTGATATAGCGTCTTATCACGCCTTTGAGACGTCTAAAAGCACTTCACAGAATATATTCCAAAGTGTAGTGACTGTATATTTTGCGGGCGAAACGTGGCATCCAATTGCGCACAACAATGTCCCCACCATCGGTCGTGGATTCAAGTGACCAAATTATTATCATTCTTTTTGGAAGGAATTATTACCCCCGGAAAAGTGATCCGCTATTCGACCAACAAGTGGGTTCCTACTTACTGCTGGTGAACAGAGGCGGGTGTCTGTCTGTCTGTGTGTGTGTGTGTGTCTGTCTGTGTGTGTGTGTGTGTCTGTCTGTGTGTGTGTGTGTGTGTGTGTCTGTCTGTCTGTGTGTATGTGTATGTCTGTCTCTGTGTATGTGTCTGTCTGTCTGTGTGTGTGTGTGGAGTAAAGAAATTTGCCTAAATATGCAGATTGGACCTCAGTTTAATGTCTGCCTTTGCCTCTGAATATAAATACAGTGCACCCACATCAATGTAATACAGTCTGGAATGTGAGGTCAAAGTCCCCAAAGAATTGCTTGTAAATATTGATCTGGTCTTAGGACCCACCATAGTAACCGATTGGAGCGAGCGATTGCTCCGTCCAAAGTATACTTCCTGGTTTCCACCCTTAGCCTTTTTACACTCCACCTTTGCCCTTATAACACGGTACCTTGTTATGTGTAATTCCGAGCTCAAGGGTTCGACCCAAGCGAGAGGACCCGGGTTCGATTCCCCGGGTGGGACGGGACAGGGCGAACCCTTAGGCAAGTTTCCTTACTCCCCAACTCGCCCAACCCCACCCCACACAGACATACACACACAGACATAAACACACACACACACCTTTGTTTACCAGCAGTAAGTAACAACCCACTTGTTAGTCAATGGGTGAATCATTTTCTGGGATAATAATTCCTTCCAATAAACTCCTGATAATAATGTGATCTCTCAATCAACGACTGTTTGTGGAGACGTCGCTGTGTGCAACTGGTTGCCATGCTTCACCCACAAAATACACAGTCACTACACTTTACCCCTGTGATCTGCTAAACCCGTATCAACCTGTCCACTCCCCCCGCTCAGCGGGCTCCGGACTGCTCCACATTCCCCCACCCTCTGGAAGTCCATCCCACAGTCCCTCGGCCCCCCCCCCCCTCCCCCCCCCCCCCCCCCCGTCTCCTTCAAGACCTGTGTCAAAATCCTCCTCTTTGACCAACCGCACCGGTGGTTACCCTCCTATCCCCCACCCTCCCCGCCTCCACCCTCCTGATCCCAACCCCCAGATCGGAGCCAACTGACCGTCCAGCGCCTTGGGACGTCCTCCTGATGTGAAAGGCTGTGTTTGTAAATGTCATTGCGTTGTGTGGTATTGTAGAGCCTCTCCTTACCACAGCCTTAAGGGAATCGCAGATTTGTTCTGCCATTTGATTTGAATCTGGTTCCTCCTAAATTCCTTCCAAATTTTTATCTCAACCTAATCGCCAACGTTTCTTATCCTGCAGATCCTCAGGATTTATACGCTAAAGTGGACAAATCTAAGCCCAAAACTGCAGGTATGTAATGATGAAAAAATTAAATTAAATTAAAAAAAATAAGAATTTGGTCACTTCAACCCATGACGGTTTGTGGGACACTGCTGCGCGCAATTGGCTGTCGCGTTTTGCCCACAAAATATACAGTCGCTACACAAATCTAAGCCCACAACTTCAGGCACGTAATGAGAAACATGGACAGAGTGTTCAGTCCTGTAGCTCAGGGGTTAGAGCAAGCGAGAGGATCCAGGTTTGATTCCCGGGCAGATCAGGCCAGGGCGAAACATTAGACAAGTTTATTTCACACACACACACACACATCACACGCCTCTGTTTACCAGCAGTAAGTAAGAACTCGCTTGTTAGTCGATTGGGGATCATCTTTCTAAGGGTAAGAATAAGAATCCTTTAAAAAAATAACAATTTGGTCACTCAATCTGCGAATGTTTGTGGGGACGGCGCTGGCTGCCGCGTTCCACCCGCAAAATATAGTCACTATACTTTATAGAATATCCTGTGAAGCTCTTTGAGACGTGTCGAAGATGTGATAAGGCGCTCTATCAAACGCAAGGATTATTATTATTTATTATTTATACGCTGGTACTTGCTGCTGTCTTAAGCGGAGTCTCACGCTGTAAAATATAAGATCATTTTAACTGTATTATCCAAAATTATATCAATGTTCTGTTTGTAATTCACAGATGCAGAAATATAATACAGTTCCTCCTCAAACAAAAACAGGTAAAAAAAAAGAGAAATCATTTTAAAATCTCAATACAAATTTTACTCACAATATTGTAGGTGGGGTCCAGTAGCTCAGTGGTTAGAGAACTGGTCTCGCAAGCGAGAGACCTCGGTTCTGTTCCCGGCAGAGAGAAATGTTGGGCAAGTTTCCTTACGCCACACGCCTCTGCTTACCTAACGGTACGTAGGAACCCGGTTGTGAGTCGACCGGCGCATCGCTTTTCCAGTGGTAATAATCCCTTCAAAACCAAAATACTAATAATTTCGTCACTTCAATTCCCGACTGTTTGTGGGACGCCGCTGTGTGCAAATTGACTGCCAGGTTTCGCCCGCAAAATACACAGTCACTACACTTTCGAGACGTCTCGAAGACGTGATAAGGCGCTGTATCCAAGGCAATGATTTTTATTATTATTAAGGATTATTAGGAAGGCACAGCCATCGATGGTTAAGTAGTTAAGTTAGTAGTTAAGTTAGTAACTAAATTAACAATCGATTTTACTGTTTCTCCTCAGGAACTCAAGCGAGCGAGAAAGCTTCCAGCTTTTGCAATTTACCGGCAAATTGAATATAACTTGTGTAATTCGGTCCCTGCGTCACCACCGATGATGTAAGAGGAGACGGCGGAGATTATCAGCCATTTTGGACTTCTCTTTCCTCAATAGGAAGTGAGATGTGATTCCTAATATTGTCCTCAACTTCATCTCTGACTCGTTCCGTTGGTATCGAGTAAAACGTACGTCACTTTAGAGAGTTTACAGTAGAAAGAAGCCTTTAGGCCATTTATGCTTATGTTGGTGCTCACTCCACCCCCCCACAAACTAACGCCCTCTCTCTCTCCCCCCACTACTGATGCTCCTCTCCCCACACTAACGCTTCTCCGCTCTCTCTCTTGCTTCCCCCTCCCCTATGCTGGTGGTCACTCCCCCGACACTAATGCTCCCTCTTCCCCCCCCCATACTGGTGCTCGCTCCCTCCACACTAACGCTCTCTCTCCCCCCTTAACTGGTGCTCACTCCCCCCTCACTGATGCTCTCTTCCCCCCCCCCTCCCACTACTGGTGCTCGCTCCCCCTCACAAACACTCTAATAATAATAATAATAATAATAACACTCTCTCTCTCTCCCCCCTATACTGGTGCTCGCTCCCCTCTAATAATAATAATATAATAACACTCTCTCTCTCCCCCCTATACTGGTGCTCGCTCCCCCTCACTCACTCTCTTCCCCCCCCCCCCATACTGGTGCTCCCTCCCCCCTCATTGACCCTCTCTCCTCTAACCCCATTCCCCTGCTCTCTCTCTCTCGCTTTCTTCCCCCATCATGTCTATATTGGTGCCTCGTTCCCCCCCCACTGACTCTCTCTCTTGCTCTCTTTCCTCTGTATTGCTGCTCCCCCCCTCCACACTGATGCTCTCACCTCTACCCCCATTCCCCTGTTCTCTCTCTCCTCTAACCCCATTCCCTGTTTTCGCTCTCTCTCGCTCCCTCCCTTCCTCCCCCTCTCTCTCGCCCCCCACATCATGTGTATAATGGTGTTCACTCCCCCCACAATGAAGCTCTCTCTAACCCCATTTCCCCGCTTTCTTTCTCGCTCTCTCTCTTGCTCTCTCCATCCACCTCCTCCCTCCCTCCCTCGCTCCCTCTCCCTCTCTCCCCCATTGCATCTATATTAGTGCTCATTCGCCCCACACTGTCGCTCTCTCCTCTAACCCCTTTCTCTTGCTTTCTCTTTCCCCCCCATCGTGTCTATATTGGTGCTCACTCCCCCCACACTGTTGTTCTCCCCTCTAACCCCTTTCCCCTGCTCCCTCCAAAAAAAAGCACATTATTTAATTAAAAAAACAACAATTTGGTTACTCAATCTATGACTGTTCGTGGGGACGTCACTGGGCGCAATTGGCTGCCGCGTCTCGCCCACAAAATAATCTTATAATCAGAGCCAGGGCCAGTTTTAGGGGTGAAATCGGGCGCAATTTTTACCAAAGAGGAGTGGAAATCTGGAATTTTCTCTCTCGCTCTCCCCTAAAAGGCTGTGGATTATGGCTGTGAATCCGTTCACATTGTCCAGACTGGAGGTGCGGAGATGGTTGTTAGGTCAGGGGATCAAGGAGTAGGTATGTGCTGGGTAATTGGAGTTGAGGTACAGATCAGCCTTGATCTTATAGAATGGCAGACCAGGCTCGAAGGGCTGAATGGCCTCCTCCTGTACCTGTATTCCTAACACAACCAGATTGAGCTCAGTCACACACCTCGAGGATTGCACACTTGATGTGAGGACGAAACAAAAATCGCTTTGCACGTGCGAACCTGTCAATCATGGCTTAAATTAAATGTATTTAATGCGCGTTAATAAAACCGAAATAATTAAAGCTTCAGTGTTTGGTTTAACAAGAGACAAGACTTTTGTTCTGTGAATGTGAAGCATCAGTGATATTTCGGTGTGAGCTGTTTACACTGAACAGCAATAACAACAACTTGTTTATATATATTTATATATCGCCCTTCAGGGGAAGTAGAAACCTGGTTGTTAGTTAATTGGCGGAGAGCCTTCACAGTGTATCCTGTGAAGTGCTTTGAGACGTCTCGACGACGTGATAAGGCTCCGGGTCAAACGCCACAATTATTATCTCTCATACATTCTCTCACACTCTCCCTGTCCTCTTTCTCACCCACAAAACACACAGTCACTGCACTTTACAGTGCT
>NW_024706034.1:7500-10000 GCF_018977255.1 Callorhinchus milii | reverse complement strand
CTTTTTTGAAAAAAGATGCACAGGAACTCATACACATGACTAAACACATTTTAATAATTTTAGTAATTTTATAACATTACATTTAAAATTTTTAAAATTAGATTAAATTTTTAAAAAGTAAAATAAAGTTTTCAAAAANCACATAAAAAATATTATTTGATTTCACATGTGAAGCGATTTCTGTGTGCCTTTTCAAAAACAAGTATAATTTGGCTTGTATGTTTTATTTGACTCAACATTTTATTGAAATCGATTTTTTTTAAAATCGCCACTTTATTTATTTGAATCTTAACAAACATTTCTCAATAAGAAAAAAAAAAACACTCCTTGAATTAATTTTATAAAATGATTTCTAATGATGAAAAAAAATCTAAATAGTTTATCTCAATGTATATTATAACGGAAAATATACTTTTGATGGAAATATCGTTCGAAGTTGATTTTATTTTACTTAAGCCTTCAAAATATTATTTGATGCGCTATTTTACAGCGTTTACAAAATGAGTATCCAGCTGTGAATATAATTGTAAAAATCGCAGCAAATATCATTTTCCTTAAGATTGGTACATACAAAAAAGGCTATTTGAATTTTCATGTATTCCTTCGTATTCGGGCAAGAAAATAATTGAAAAAANTTTAATTATTAAAATGTACAGTTTAAAATTTAATTTCTTTTTAGAA
Organism: Callorhinchus milii; assembly: GCF_018977255.1. Classification (NCBI taxonomy): domain Eukaryota; kingdom Metazoa; phylum Chordata; class Chondrichthyes; order Chimaeriformes; family Callorhinchidae; genus Callorhinchus; species Callorhinchus milii. Next base: position 9,319 of record NW_024706034.1, on the reverse strand, counting down.
AAAAGAGGCACAGGAACTCATACACATTACTAAACGCATTTTAATAATTTTAGTAATGTTATAACATCATATTTAAACTTTTTAAAAATAGATTAAATTTTTTAAAAAGTAAAATAAAGTTTTGAAAAATCACATTAAAAATATTATTTGCTTTTTCATGTAAAGCGATTTCTGTGTACCTTTTCAAAAACAAGTATAATTTGGCTTGTATGTTTTATTTGACTTAACATTTTATTGAAATCGATTTTTTTTAAAAATCGCCACTTTATTTTTTCGAATCTTAACAAACATCTCTCAATAAGAAAAACAAAAAACACTCCTTGAATTATTTTTATAAAATGATTTCTAATTATGAAAAAAATCTAAATAGTTTATCTCAATTTATATTATAAAAGAAAATATATTTTTGATGGAAATATCGTTCGAAGTAGATTTTATTTTACTTAAGCCTTCAAAATATTATTTTATGCGCTATTTTACAGCGTTTACAAATTGATTGTAAAAATCGCAGCAAATATCATTTTCCTTAACCTATGGTACATATAAAAAATGTTAAGATACAAAAAATAAGGTGGCGATTTTTTAAAAAAAAATACGATTTTCAATAAAATGTTAAGAGAGAGAGAGAGACTGAGAGAAAGAGAGAGCGAGAGACACTGAGACTGAGAGAGAGCGAGAGAGAGACTGAGAGAGAGAGATAGAGAGAGATAGAGAGAGAGAGATACTGAGACTGAGAGAGATAGACTGCGAGAGAGAGAGAGAGAGAGAGAGAGAGAGAGAGAGAGAGAGAGAGAGAGAGAGAGAGAGACTGAGAGAGAGAGAGAGAGACTGAGAGAAATAGAGAGAGAGAGAGTGAGAGAGAGAGAGAGAGAGAGAGAGAGGGAGACTGAGAGAGAGAGAGAGAGAGAGAGAGAGAGAGAGAGAGAGAGAGAGAGAGAGAGAGAGAGAGAGAGAGATACTGAGACTGAGACAGAGAGAGAGAGAGAGAGAGAGGGACATACTGAGACTGAGTCAGAGAGAGACTGAGAGAGAGAGAGAGAGAGAGAGAGAGAGAGAGAGATACTGAGAATGAGACAGAGGTTAGGGTTAGGGTCTTAGGGTTAGTGTTATGGTTATGGTCAGGGTCAGTTTCAGGGTCAGTGTCAAGCTTAGGGTTAGTGTTAGGGTTAGGGATAGGGTCAGGGTCAGTGTCAGGGTCAGGGTCAGGGTCAGGGTCAGGGTTAGGGTTAGGCTTAGGGTTAGGGTTAGGGTTAGGGTCTTAGGGTTAGGATTAGGGTTAGAGTTAGGTTTAGTTTTAGGGTTAGGGTTAGGGTCTTAGGGTGAGGGTAAGGGTTAGTGTTAGGGTGAGGGTTAGGGTTAGGGTCAGGGTCAGGGTAAGGGTCAGGTTCAGGGTTAGGGGCAGGGTTAGGGTCAGGGTTAGTGTTACGGTCAGGGATAGGGTTACGTTTAGGGTCTTAGGGTTAGTGTTAGGGTTAGTGTTAGGGTTATGGTTAGTGTTAGGGTTAGGGTTAGGGTTAGGGTTAGGTTTAGGGTCAGGGTCAGGGAAAGAGTTAGGGTTAGAATTAGGATCTTAAGCTTAGGGATAGTGTCTTAGGGTTAGGGTTAGGGTTAGGGTCTTAAGGTTAGGGTTAGGGTTAGGGTTAGTGTTAAGGTTAGATTTAGGGTCTTTCGGTGAGGGTTAGGGTTAGGGTTAGGGTTATGGTTAGGTTTAGGGTCTTAGGTTTAGGGTTAGTGTTAGGGTTAGGGTTAGGGTTAGGGTTAGGGTCTTAGGGTTAGGGTTACGGTTAGGGTTAGGGTTAGTTTTAGGTTTAGGATTAGG
>NW_024706034.1:0-2500 GCF_018977255.1 Callorhinchus milii | reverse complement strand
AAGCCTTCAAAATATTATTTGATGCGCTATTTTACAGCGTTTACAAAATGAGTATCCAGCTGTGAATATAATTGTAAAAATCGCAGCAAATATCATTTTCCTTAAGATTTATACAAACAAAAAATGTTATTTGAATTTTCATGTATTCCTTCGTATTCGGGCAAGAAAATAATTGAAAAAANTTTAATTATTAAAATGTACGGTTTAAAATTTAATTTCTTTTTGAAAAAGATGCACAGGAACTCATACACATGAATAAACGCATTTTAATAATTTTAGTAATTTTATAACATTACATTTAAAATTTTTAAAAATAGATTAAATTTTTAAAAAAGTAAAATAAAGTTTTCAAAAAACACATAAAAAAATATTATTTGATTTCACATGTGAAGCGATTTCTGTGTGCCTTTTTCAAAAACAAGTATAATTTGGATTGTATGTTTTATTTGACTCAACATTTTATTGAAATCGATTTTTTTNAAAAATCGCCACTTTATTTATTTGAATCTTAACAAACATTTCTCAATAAGAAAACAAAAACACTCCTTGAATTAATTTTATAAAATGATTTCTAATGATGAAAAAANTCTAAATAGTTTATCTCAATGTATATTATAACGGAAAATATACTTTTGAAGGAAATATCGTTCGAAGTTGATTTTATTTTACTTAAGCCTTCAAAATATTATTTGATGCGCTATTTTACAGCGTTTACAAAATGAGTATCCAGCTGTGAATATAATTGTAAAAATCGCAGCAAATATCATTTTCCTTAAGATTTATACAAACAAAAAATGTTATTTGAATTTTCATGTATTCCTTCGTATTCGGGCAAGAAAATAATTGAAAAAAAAATTTTAATTATTAAAATGTACAGTTTAAAATTTAATTTCTTTTTGAAAAAGATGCACAGGAACTCATACACATGACTAAACACATTTTAATAATTTTAGTAATTTTATAACATTACATTTAAAATTTTTAAAATAGATTAAATTTTAAAAAGTAAAATAAAGTTTTCAAAAACACATAAAAAATATTATTTGATTTCACATGTGAAGCGATTTCTGTGTGCCTTTTCAAAAACAAGTATAATTTGGCTTGTATGTTTTATTTGACTCAACATTTTATTGAAATCGATTTTTTTNAAAAATCGCCACTTTATTTATTTGAATCTGAACAAACATTTCTCAATAAGAAAAACAAAAAACACTCCTTGAATTAATTTTATAAAATGATTTCTAATGATGAAAAAANTCTAAATAGTTTTTCTCAATTCATATTATAACGGAAAATATACTTTTGATGGAAATATCGTTCGAAGTTGATTTTATTTTACTTAAGCCTTCAAAATATTATTTGATGCGCTATTTTACAGCGTTTACAAAATGAGGATCTAACTGTGAATAGAATTGTAAAAAATCGCAGCAAATATCATTTTCCTTAAGATTGGTACATACAAAAAAAGGCTATTTGAATTTTCATGTATTCTTTCTTATACGGGCAAGAAAATAATTGAAAAAAATTAATTATTAAAATGTACAGTTTAAAATTTAATTTCTTTTTGAAAAAGAGGCACAGGAACTCATACACATTACTAAACGCATTTTAATAATTTTAGTAATGTTATAACATCACATTTAAACTTTTTAAAAATAGATTAAATTTTTTAAAAAGTAAAATAAAAGTTTTGAAAAAATCACATAAAAAAATATTATTTGATTTCACATGTGAAGCGATTTCTGTGTGCCTTTTCAAAAAACAAGTATAATTTGGCTTGTATGTTTTATTTGACTTAACATTTTAGAATTTTATTGAAATCGATTTTTTAAAAATCGCCACTTTATTTTTCGAATCTTAACAAAATCAATAAGAAAACAAAAACACTCCTTGAATTATTTTTATAAAATGATTTCTAATAATGAAAAAATCTAAATAGTTTATCTCAATTTATATTATAAAAGAAAATATATTTTTGATGGAAATATCGTTCGAAGTAGATTTTATTTTACTTAAGCCTTCAAAATATTATTTTATGCGCTATTTTACAGCGTTTACAAATTGATTGTAAAAATCGCAGCGAATATCATTTTCCTTAACCTATGGTACATATAAAAAATGTTAAGATACAAAAAAATAAGGTGGCGATTTTTAAAAAAATCGATTTCAATAAAATGTTAAGAGAGAGAGAGAGACTGAGAGAAAGAGAGAGCGAGAGATACTGAGACTGAGAGAGAGCGAGAGAGAGACTGAGAGAGAGAGATAGAGAGAGATAGAGAGAGAGAGATACGTGGGACTGAGAGAGATAGACTGCGAGAGAGAGAGAGAGAGAGAGAGGAGAGAGAGAGAGAGACTGAGAGATAGATCTGAACTGAGAGAGAAGTGAGAGAGAGAGAGAGAGAGAGAGAGAGAGAGGGAGACAGAGAGAGAGAGAGAGAAAGAGAGAGAGAGAAAGAGAAAGAGAAAGAGGGAGAGAGATACTGAGACTGAGACAGAGAGA
>NW_024706033.1:0-16741 GCF_018977255.1 Callorhinchus milii | reverse complement strand
AAACTTGAACTCTGACCCCGCCCTCTGACGTCACCGCTCAGCGTGACCTCATCGCGTCAAACGCCAGGGGAGGTGTGCCTCGCTAGTGACGTCATGTCACCATACACCGCCACCACCGCGCTCTTGAGCGTGACGTCACCTCCACGCTCGCCGCTGCCGATATCTGTTCCAGTGCCAATCCTTATTTGGGCAAAGCCACGCCCGGTGACTGGCGGCTCATTAACATAATTTATTCGTGAAAGTCGTCGCGAGTTGAGAGCCGCTCATTGTGGGAGGAGAGTGTCATCGTACCCGCAAGTGACGTCATGTCACCTGCTGCCGCGTGACGTCACGAGGGACCAGGAAGTTGCCGCTCGGCCCGTGCACTGAAATCCGAGGTGAGAAATTCTCATCGCGGTTGTTGTGTGGTTGTTGTTGTGGTGGTTGGTTGTTGTTGTTGTTGTTGTTTACCGAGGTAGAGCCTCGCTCTCTCTCTCGTAGGGATGTCAATTGAGTAGCAGCGAGCATGGAAGCGATGTCAGTTGTAACTTTACAACGCGGGGCCTTGCCTCCTGCCTCGCCTGGTCGCGTTTGCTTCAATTCTCTCGCTTAAGTTTAATTTGTCTTGACCGGATCGCCACTTTGTTTTTATTCTATACTAACACGTTTTTTTTCATTTTTTACCAGGCCACGCCCGCTTGAGCTGCTGTACCGCTCTTGTTTTCAGAAGCGACCTGCCCACAACAACAATAACAACAAGGTGAGGCTCGTCAACAGCGTGGCGGTGTTCACTCTAGACGCGTGGCGGTGTTCACTCTAGACGCGTGGCGGTGTTCACTCTAGACACGTGGCGGTGTTCACTCTAGACACGTGGCGGTGTTCACTCTAGACGCGTGGCGGTGTTCACTCTAGACGCGTGGCGGTGTTCACTCTAGACGCGTGGCGGTGTTCACTCTAGACGCGTGGCGGTGTTCACTCTAGACGCGTGGCGGTGTTCACTCTAGACGCGTGGCGGTGTTCACTCTAGACGCGTGGTGGTGTTCACTCTAGACGTGGGGTGTTCACTCTAGACACGTGGCGGTGTTCACTCTAGACACGTGGCGGTGTTCACTCTAGACGCGTGGCGGTGTTCACTCTAGACGCGTGGCGGTGTTCACTCTAGACGCGTGGCGGTGTTCACTCTAGACGCGTGGCGGTGTTCACTCTAGACACGTGGCGGTGTTCACTCTAGACACGTGGCGGTGTTCACTCTAGACACGTGGCGGTGTTCACTCTAGACGCGTGGTGGTGTTCACTCTAGACGCGTGGCGGTGTTCACTCTAGACGCGTGGCGGTGTTCACTCTAGACGCGTGGCGGTGTTCACTCTGACGCGTGGCGGTGTTCACTCTAGACGCGTGGCGGTGTTCACTCTAGACGCGTGGCGGTGTTCACTCTAGACGCGTGGCGGTGTTCACTCTAGACGCGTGGCGGTGTTCACTCTAGACGCGTGGCGGTGTTCACTCTAGACACGTGGCGGTGTTCACTCTAGACGCGTGGCGGTGTTCACTCTAGACGCGTGGCGGTGTTCACTCTAGACGCGTGGCTGGTGTTTCACTCTAGACGCGTGGTGTTCACTCTAGACGCGTGGCGGTGTTCACTCTAGACGCGTGGTGTTCACTCTAGACGCGTGGCGGTGTTCACTCTAGACACGTGGTGGTGTTCACTCTAGACGCGTGGTGGTGTTCACTCTAGACACGTGGCGGTGTTCACTCTAGACACGTGGCGGTGTTCACTCTGGACGCGTGGCACACCAGCACGTGTCTAGAGTGAACACCTGCCACGTGTCTAGAGTGTCACTCGCCACGTGTGGTCACCAGCACGCGTCTAGCGTGTTCACTCTAGACGCGTGGCGTGTTCACTCTGGACGCGTGGCGGTGTTCACTCTAGACGCGTGGCGGTGTTCACTCTAGACAGCGTGGCGGTGTTCACTCTAGACACGTGGCGGTGTTCACTCTAGACACGTGGCGGTGTTCACTCTAGACGCGTGGCGGTGTTCACTCTAGACGCGTGGCGGTGTTCACTCTAGACGCGTGGCGGTGTTCACTCTAGACGCGTGGCGGTGTTCACTCTAGACGCGTGGCGGTGTTCACTCTAGACGCGTGGCGGTGTTCACTCTAGACGCGTGGCGGTGTTCACTCTAGACTGCGTGGCGGTGTTCACTCTCTGCATGTCGAGATGGGGACAACCGGGGGATCCGGAGGGAAATCTACGCGACCACGGGAGAGAGAGAGAGAGAGAGACGCAAACTCCAAATATACAGCGGCGTCAGGGTCGGGATCGAACCCACGACTTCCTGTATACCAGGAGAGGTAGTTAACACCACGGGGAGAGAGACGCAGCCTCGGCGATGTTGATTGATCCTCAATGAATTTCTTGGTGGAGTAAGGAAGCATTAATACACCACCACCTGTGAGCCATGCCAGTGTGTGACAGTGTAAAGTTTGTGTTTGCAGTAAATTCTATTAACTCTATTGAACAGGGAGGTTATATCAAAGCTGTAGTTTGTTTTTTGTTTTCCTCTGGAGCTCTTTGTAAGAATGGAAACAGTCAAGAAGTTAACACAGCACACACATGCAGCTGAAGTCAGATCTGTTCATCCCAGCATTCAAGGACATCGTGAGCCTGGCTGGCTTCACACCTGTTGTATATGTTGGGCCTTGAAAAATTAATTAAAAATAATAAAAATTAAATGTAAATAGGAAAAATGTGTAATTATCCGAAATTATGCTAATTAGGGAGGTGATCCTATTAAGTTATGCAACTGTATGCAATTATGCTAATGTATGCAGTTATGATAATTATGCTTATCTTCGTTGCCTAGGGTCGTATTATCACTCGGGATAATACAATTAGTCTCGTTTTAACATTTACTGATTGTGTCTTCGTGTCTCCAAATTCAAATCTCACCGCAGGATACAGTTCTCATATTGAGATCATTACGCATGAACTTAGGAAGGCACCACTCGGACTCTTTTGTGTTAAGAAATTTAAATTTCTAACCAAAAACATAACTTTAATATTCGAACTCTTATGCTTGGAATTGTCAACACAGTACCCCTGGAGATGTTCTCATTGATCCGTACATTTAACCCTCAATGATTACGTTGTTTACTGGGTAACAGAACATTCGATTAATTCCTCAGAGTAACGCGAGCATATACGGCGATAGGAAGACGTCCTTAAACATGCATGCGACGATATTCATACGAACGGCAATAAAGAAACATTTCCCGAAAGCAAAAGTATACGTCAATTAATTCATTGGCAAGATTATGCAATCAACGAAAAGGAATGACAAAAATACTTCTGAACGACCGTATCCACGTAACTCAATGGGCAGTAAATGCTTTTCATCTTATTCGTCCGATATGCGTGTTGTGTGCGTGTGTCTTCTTTTCCACTTGTTGACTTGGCGGATTACGCGGTACGGCGTTCCTTGTGCTGAAAATACCTCGGATTCCCAGCAGGGCCGCTGGGACGGCGTGTGTGTGTGTAGCTGTGTGTACGTGTGTGTGTAGCTGTGTATGTGTGTGTAGCTGTGTGTACGTGTGTGTGTACGTGTGTGTAGCTGTGTGTACGTGTGCGTGTGTGTAGCTGTGTGTACGTGTGTGTAGCTGTGTGTACGTGTGTGGTGTGTAGCTGTGTGTGTGTGTGTGTGTAGCTGTGTGTACGTGTGTGTAGCTGTGTGTACGTGTGTGTGTGTAGCTGTGTGTAGCTGTGTGTACGTGTGTGTGTGTAGCTGTGTGTAGCTGTGTGTACGTGTGTGTGTGTAGCTGTGTGTACGTGTGTGTGTGTACTGTGTGTGTGTGTGTAGCTGTGTGTACGTGTGTGTGTGTGTAGCTGTGTGTACGTGTGTGTGGTAGCTGAGTGTACGTGTGTGTGTGTGTAGCTGGTGGGCGTGTGTGTGTGTGTAGCTGTGTGTACGTGTGTGTGTGTAGCTGTGTGTACGTGTGTGTGTGTGTGTGTAGCTGTGTGTACGTGTGTGTGTGTAGCTGTGTGTACGTGTGTGTGTGTAGCTGTGTGTACTGTGTTGTGTGTGTAGCTGTGTGTGTGTGTGTGTAGCTGTGTGTACGTGTGTGTGTGTGTGTATAGCTGTGTGTACGTGTGTGTGTGTAGCTGTGTATGTGTGTGTGTAGCTGTGTGTGTGTGTGTAGCTGTGTGTACGTGTGTGTGTGTAGCTGTGTGTACGTGTGTGTGTGTGTGTAGCTGAGTGTACGTGTGTGTGTGTAGCTGTGTGTACGTGTGTGTGTGTGTAGCTGAGTGTACGTGTGTGTGTGTAGTGTGTGTGTGTAGCGTATGTGTGTGTGTGTAGCGTATGTGTGTGTGTGTAGCTGAGTGTACGTGTGTGTGTGTAGCTGTGTGTACGTGTGTGTGTGTGTGTGTATAGCTGAGTGTACGTGTGTGTGTTTAGCTCTGTGTGTGTTTAGCTGTGTGTGTGTGTAGCTGAGTGTACGTGTGTGTGTGTAGCTGTGGGGAGCAATAGTGTAGCTGTTAGCGCGCTGCGCTATGAACCTGGCGACCCGGGTTCGATTCCCGCTCACGGCCAACACCAGTGACGATTATCTGAACCGGTCCTGGGCCTCCCCTAGGTCGACTCAGCCTTAAATGAGTACCTGGTGCGGTGTGTAAACGTCGCCACTGGGGAGACAAAGGCGGTCGGGCGTGGTGCTGGCCACCCACCCCCTCGTGTGCCGTTCCGGCCTTCATAGGTGCTCGCTAACAGCACTTGACCCTACAGTCTGTTAAGGCTATACGGGGATCTTTGTAGCTGAGTGTACGTGTGTGTGTGTAGCTGTGTGTACGTGTGTGGTGTAGCTGTGTGTACGTGTGTGTGTGTAGCTGTGTGTGTAGCTGTGTGTACGTGTGTGTGTAGCTGTGTGTACGTGTGTGTGTGTGTAGCTGTGTGTACGTGTGTGTGTGTGTGTAGCTGTGTGTACGTGTGTGTGTGTGTAGCTGTGTGTACGTGTGTGTGTGTGTAGCTGTGTGTACGTGTGTGTGTGTGTAGCTGTGTGTACGTGTGTGTGTGTGTAGCTGTGTGTACGTGTGTGTGTGTGTAGCTGTGTGTACGTGTGTGTGTGTGTGTAGCTGTGTGTACGTGTGTGTGTGTGTGTAGCTGTGTGTACGTGTGTGTGTGTGTAGCTGTGTGTACGTGTGTGTGTGTGTAGCTGTGTGTACGTGTGTGTTGTGTAGCTGTGTGTACGTGTGTAGCTGTGTGTGTGTGGCTGTGTGCGCGTGTGTGTGTAGCTGTGTGTGTAGCTGTGTGTACGTGTGTGTGTGTGGCTGTGTGTACGTGTGTGTGTAGCTGTGTGTACGTGTGTGTGTAGCTGTGTGTACGTGTGTGTGTAGCTGTGTGTACGTGTGTGTGTAGCTGTGTGTACGTGTGTGTGTAGCTGTGTGTACGTGTAGCTGTGTGTACGTGTGTATAGCTGTGTGTACGTGTGTGTGTGTATTAAACACACGGCACTCTTCCTCTTGGCGTTGCAGCTCTCTTCACTGCTGGTTGAGTTGGCGTGATGCTCGCCGTCGGCGGTGTGCGATGATTCCGTCATCAGATAGCGCGCGCAGCTTGTCTGCTGGTCGCCGCTCCTCACTCTGGCATTGGTTCCCAGCTGGTGCTGGTCGGTGTGTGTGTGGGTCGAACCCACGGCGCTCTCGCTGGCGCTGACACTCTTGCTCATGGGCGGCTGGTCAGGCTCTTTCCACTGCTCCGTGCTCTCTCCTTGATCGTGCAGCTGCCAGCTTCACACGGACACCTGCCCTTACTTCAGGGCTTGCGCTGGCTCAGGCTCTTTCCACTGCTCCGTGCTCTCTCCTTTCTCTCTCCTTGCTTTCGCCCTTGGCGTGCAGCTGCCAGTTTTGCACTGGCATTGTGTTACCTCTCCCGCCCTCACTTCGGGGCTTCGCCTTGTCGTTGCTCAACTTTCGTGCTCTCCACCCTTCTTCTAAGAGGGCTGCTGCTGTGAGCTGCTCGTCGCTGGCTGGATCACTTACTCTCAAAACTTGTAAATTGTATTAGCACACCTCTTACGCAACTCTGATAGCTTGGTACAATACAACTTATCGCAAACCCTCGATTCCACAAGCGACTCAAAACATCAGGATGAATGTAGAATAAACTTTCAGCGATACTCTGTCAGTTCATACCGAACTCAGCTCTTAACAACACATCGTCCCTTCGCTCCACGAGACACGACACCCATGGTTGATCTCGAGGCCATGCCCCGGAGTTTGCCCCTTTGCAAGACTGAATTGCATGATCTGTGTCGTTGGTTATATCTGAAATTCCCTCCCCTCTCTGTGCGTCTCTTGCGAGAGAAAAAAAACAGATGCCCTCTGTCACCGTCCTCTCTCCGCGGCCGCGCCTGAATGCCCCCCCCCTTCCCTTGATGACCCCGGATGGGCTGTTTTCCGTCTAAGTTTATGCTTGTTGGCATCCCCCCCCTTCGTTGTGTTTGTTAGCTCAAGGCCAGACACCCTTCATACGTAATTGTGGCTGCCATGTGTTTGTGTCAAATTGTTGGAAGACAAAGGTGGCCGGGGAGGCTTTGATTCCATGGAATACATATTATCTGGTCTTGTGTGTGTTGGACCTATTTCTTGTACCTCTTATGAGTTACCCCGGGTCTAATATCTCGTGGTTATTATTTGGTTCATGTTTAACCAAGATTCGTAATGCCCCTCGTTGTTACCATTATTCCGAGGGTTTTGCCAAGCTTTGTTGTAAGTCTGTGTCACCAGGGATCGGTGTTTTATTTTGAGTTATATTTTGATATCCCGAGGCTGGAGATATAACCAAGCGCTCACTTTCTTGTCTACCAGAATGCACATTCCTTGGTTCTCTTGGTGAAGTTACATGGATAGAAAGATACAATACAAAATGATATACGAGTTGAATAAGGGTGAAATAAAATAAATAATAAACAGGACCCTGCGGGGTGGGCTGGTAGGAACGAATATCAAAGAATATAAACATAATGTATTATTACACTTGCAGTAGGGGGCGATGTTGCTACACCTAATCGGACGATACGAAGGGAGACTTTGAGGCCTATTTCTAGGCTTTAGGCCTAGCTGTAGGCTTTAGGTCGCTGTGAGTTAATATTTAATTTAAATGTTTTAATTATTAATGTAAAAGCTTGAAATTTAAATGTTTCTATTTTAAAAAATCAGGGAATGTAACATTGTGAAACATTAACTCCCTTTCACACACGCGGGGTACGATACGAAGGGAGAGTTTCAGGCCTAGTTCTAGGCTTTAGGCCTAGCTGTAGGCTTTAGGGCGCTGTGAGTTTTTTTATTTAATTTCAAAGTTTTAATTAAAAGCTATCTCAGGGAATTATAAGGAATGTTACACGTGTTTAGCCAGGAAAGCCTCATTAATTTAAATGTTTTAATTAAAAGCTATCTGAGGGAATTATAAGGGAATGTTACACTTGTTTAGCCAGGATAGCGTCACTGAGTCTCAAGGTTTTTGTAGGGTCATGCCAAGTGTTTGCAGTAGGGGGCGATGTTGCTACACGGACGGACGATATAATCTATTGGTGTCTGGTCCACTTCGTTCCTACCAGTATAAAGCCGCTCGTATAGACTGCAGTCTATAACGTCGATTTGTTCTTTTTGACGAGTTTCAAACTTTTGCCGTTAAAGAAAATGCGAGTTGTAACGTCCGTTTGTCTCTGCTATGTGCTCTGGAGATTTGTTTGTGAACTGTCCAAAACGTCCGGGGAGGTCATGTCATATGGTCATCTGCCAGCCTGGAGATTTCCAGATAGTCGCGAACCCCTCTTTGCCCCGAAGTTTGTTGTTTAATGACCTCCAGATGCTTGGTGTGGTTTGAGGGGTAGCGGAGTTGAGTGTTGGTTTCATTTATTAATTATTTAAGGAAAAAAATGGGTCGAATTATTCTCAATATATATTTTTGGAAAAGGTCTATATATACAACACACATCTAAGTTGCGATTGAACATGAATTTATGAATTTCTGCACAACACAAATAGTATTATTTTCAACACCTTTTGCTATGTCAACTGAATTTAGCTTTCATAAATATTCCTTTTGTAGCCAGACAGCCGAAATTTGTGACCATTTGCCCTCTCATTGTGTGCCATAACAGCCCGCGTGATGAATTTGGGAAGCTTTTTCACTATATCATGAATATATAAATAAGTATTGACGTGTAAGTCACGTGTGACTGTGTATATGCATTCCTCTGTGCATCGATACTGACGTGTAGATATTTTTTTTTCTGTCTGCAACTGACGCTTCCTCTGTACTTTCCTCTGCAGAATTGGTCTGATGGAGCAAAGGCACTCGGCGCAGCTCGGTGCGACAAGGCAACAATGCGACCGGTGTTCATACAGCACGAATTGTCCTGAACATTTGACACGGCACCAGAGAACACACACGGGAGAGAAACCCTTCAAGTGCAGTGTGTGTGGGAGGGCGTTTGCACGGTCATCTACTCTTGTAAACACCAGAGAACACACACGGGAGAGAAACCCTTCAAGTGCAGTGTGTGTGGGAAGGCGTTTCAATTCATCTACTCTTGTAACACACCAGAGAACACACACGGGAGAGAAACCCTTCAAGTGCAGTGTATGTGGGAAGGCGTTTGCAAAGTCATCTGCTCTTGTAGACACCAGAGAACACACACGGGAGAGAAACCCTTCAAGTGCAGTGTGTGTGGGAAGGCGTTTGCAAAGTCATCTACTCTTGTAGAACACCAGAGAACACACACGGGAGAGAAACCCTTCAAGTGCAGTGTGTGTGGGAAGGCGTTTCAGATTCATCTCTCTTGTAAAACACCAGAGAACACACACGGGAGAGAAACCCTTCAAGTGCAGTGTGTGTGGGAAGGCGTTTGCAAGTCATACTTTCAATCACTACTTGAAACACCAGAGAACACACACGGGAGAAAAACCCTTCAAGTGCAGTGTGTGTGGGAAGGCGTTTGCACATTATATCTCTTGTAAACACCAGAGAACACACACGGGAGAGAAACCCTTCAAGTGCAGTGTGTGTGGGAAGGCGTTTGCAATCATCTACTCTTGTAAAACACCAGAGAACACACACGGGAGAAAACCCTTCAAGTGCAGTGTGTGTGGGAAGGCGTTTGCACATTCATTACTCTTGTAAACACCAGAGAACACACACGGGAGAAAAACCCTTCAAGTGCAGTGTGTGTGGGAAGGCGTTTTAGATTCATCTATCGTGCAAAACACCAGAGAACACACACGGGAGAGAAACCCTTCAAGTGCAGTGTGTGTGGGAAGGCGTTTGCACTTTCATCTACTCTTGCAACACACAGAGAACACACACGGGAGAAAAACCCTTCAAGTGCAGTGTGTGTGGAAGGCGTTTGCACAGTTATCTGCTCTTGTAGCACACCAGAGAACACACACGGAGAGAAACCCTTCAAGTGCAGTGTGTGTGGGAAGGCGTTTGCAATGTCATCTGCTCTTGTAGCACACCAGAGAACACACACGGGAGAGAAACCCTTCAAGTGCAGTGTGTGTGGGAAGGCGTTTGCACAGTCATCTGCTCTTGTACCACACCAGAGAACACACACGGGAGAGAAACCCTTCAAGTGCAGTGTGTGTGGGAAGGCGTTTGCAAGTTCATCGACTCTTAAAAAACACCAGAGAACACACAAGCATCATAATATCCACAAGGAGCGGAGTCTGAAATCAGCTTGTGAAAGTCAAAGTGCCTCAATGAGCCCATCCCTCATGAAACAAGAACCGGAAGAAAATCCCAGCTTGGAAACTTTTAAAGGTATCGAGGTGAAATATGAAGAGGTGAAGGTGAAATGTGAAGAAGTGATGGTGAAGAGCGAAGAAGTGAAGGTAAAATGTGAAGATGAAGATTCAACTCCAAAATCGGACCTTCACATCGATGGAGGCAACGTGAAGCAGGAGGAGAATTCTGACTGTGAGGCAGAGCGAGGCAACTCCCAGCAGTTTGTGGAAGTGGAGGTGTGGGTGGACTTCCTCCGAGACAATACAAAGTCAAATGGAGACCCGGTAGATGTGTAAGCCTGAAACGATGTCGCTCCAATAGATGCACCTTTGTCACAGGCCTTTAATGACAATAATGTGAAGTTAAACACTCGGTTCCTAGGTTCAACCTGCAGGGTAAGAGCGGCCAGTCTTTGTGGACCTGTGTGTTGGGTAGATCTCTAACCAGGAGCGAGAGCCAATAAGCTCCCAAGCATTCACTATGTTATCATAATTGCATTTATATTGTGCTTGCTTAATCGCCTCGGCAATCGTAGTTTTGTATCGTATCTCGTCTCAAACACTCGAAGAGCATCCCCAAGTAGCAGCTGCCCCTGTGTGGCACAAGGTGGTGGCCCTGCACCGGCCTGCATGTGGACAAGAGCCTGTCAGTAGGGGGCGATGGTTGATGTGGCATCTCAGTTGTGGAGTTTGTAGGTAATGTTTAGAATTTGCTAATTTTGACCCAGATGCCAGCATGCAATGGCCGACTCGTTTTGAATGGTGCATTAGTATGTTGTACATACACTGTTAAGCAGACGGTGGTTTTTTTTTTATCTTGTTAATACGATGTAACCTAATGCAGTATATTTCAGTGCAGTAATTTAATTTGTAATATGCTGTCAATAATTTAGAATGAATACTTGTCTGATTGTGTGCGTACATGTAACATTTTGTCTATAAGGGTCAAACATTGAATAAGTCATGTTAGGACAAAGTGTGTGTTTTGGAAGTAACCTGTACAGATCACTCAGGTGAGACTCATTGTTCTTGTGATACAGGTCAAAGGGTACTTTTGTGTTTTCAGGAAGCATCTCCCTCTGGAGCAACTCATTGTCTTTGAAATAGGGAGCACACTCGGATCATTCATCAGTTACAAGGCATACCACTTAAAAGTTACACGTAGAGGAGATACATTCTCTACAACACGAATTATAATTTGTATTACGTGTTGACGTAGATTTTGTCTAACTAGGACGAGAAATGCTCCTTACTGATTAACGTCTGGATGTTGAACCATCGGTTGAAGCAAGCCCGGCTGCTGTTGAGACGCTGTGCACCAATAAGGGTCCACAGGTGGCTTGCACTGAATCATTGACGCACTCCCAGAAGTCTGTGCTAGTTATAGTTTGTGTAAAACATTCCTTTGTTTCGTGGAGAGATCGATAAATGAAAGATGTCGTGTCTGCTGATCTGCTTCATAGCAAGGAGGTAATTTAAGAGCACATTTGGAATGCATTTTTGGTACAGATTTGTATTTGGTTACAAGGCAGAGCACATCTAGTAGATACATTCTCACAACAACACTCATTAGAATTTTGCATGACGTCTTATATGTTGGCGAACTAGGACAAGAAATGGTCCTTGCCGATTAACGTCTGGATGTTCACAACCATGGGTTGAAGCAAGCCTGACCGCCTGCGTGCCCCTCACAACCATTTACGGCCTTGGGCCAGGAAAGTCACGAAAAAATTGCACACGAAAGACGCATCCACGCAAGCACCCGATGCTCCGTTTTGAAGTTTTAAAATGAAACAACTTTGAATTGTATTATGTTTTAAATTGTGTTTCTTCAATAAAAGCTTATATCATTTTACATCTGGAAGACTTCATTGAAAACGACA
Organism: Callorhinchus milii; assembly: GCF_018977255.1. Taxonomy (NCBI): domain Eukaryota; kingdom Metazoa; phylum Chordata; class Chondrichthyes; order Chimaeriformes; family Callorhinchidae; genus Callorhinchus; species Callorhinchus milii. The sequence continues at coordinate 5,101 of NW_024706033.1, read as the reverse complement.
TTTCGTGTGAATTTTCTCTAGTCGTTAAGTAGATGGCCTTGCCGGGGTTCGGTTCGATGCGGACTTTCACCTGGTTGGGATCGCGGGATGGAGATGAGGCGACACAGAGCTGGCCGTGCCAGAAGACTGCCGTCTGCAGATCAATTCCAACGCGATCGACCGTCTGTCTCTGTGCCTCCGTCGTTCATGCAGGGGGCGCGTAGGTTTACAGCGCCCCCTGCATGAAAACGATGGAAAGTGCAGCGTTCATCACAGATAGATGAAGTGCGCTTATATAAGAGTACTAGTGGGAAGTACCCGGCGTTGCCCGGCGAAAGACACACACATGGACTTAGACCCACAAACATCGACCCACACACACAAACACATCGACTCACACACAGACATTCGCTTTAGATACACACACATGGAGTTACACAAATCGACGTACACACCTACAGCGACTCGAACACACACACATCGATTTACACACACACATGGACTCGCATACAAATGTTGAGGTGCAAATGACGATGCGGAGGCAGGTCTTCAGTTAAGGGCTTGCGCCAGTTATTTATTAAGCGTTTCGGATAACTTCCCCAGGGGTAGGGGTCCTTCACTAGGTTTCTTCACACGAACCTTCACTCTGTCTGTTCCTAGCTCGGCTAGCTCCAGGGCTCTCTCCCTCGAGTCGGATCGGGGGTTCAGCCAACACCGACCAGGGAGAGCAGCACCTTCTATCACTACGGCCGGCTTGTCTCCAGACTCCCTGAGCTCTACCCCTGGCTGGCTCTTCAACCGCTCTCTATCCCGGGCTCCCAAAGTGACCCTACTTTCGTCACGGGGTCCCCCTTAAGTACCTAGAGGAGACATGACGTCATCGCCTCGCCCAGCAAGCATAACGTCACTCCCATGACGTCATCGTACTGGACAGCGAGCATGACGTCACATCCCCATATTACTCCTCTACACATAGACACACACACATTGGCCTACACACACATACGGACTCACACAGACATGGACTTTAGATACACACATATGGAGTTACACATATCGACTCACACAAACACATTGGCTTACACAAACATGGACTAACACACACATGGACTAACACACATACACATCGACGTACATACACACATCAACTGACACACATAGACACACACACACAGTGACTTACACACTCACATGAAGCCATGCACACACTTGGACACACACACACAGACATCTGGCGTTGTCCGGGCAAAAAAAGACAGACACACCGACTGACACACATCGACTCACACATCGACTTACACAGCAATCCCCGATGATGCCACAGCTAGAGCAATTCTCTCTCTCTGGCGAGCATTTGCGAGGAGCAGTTTTAAAACAAAGGTCTTCCCAGTACTGGCAGGTGCATCAAGGATACAAATGACTCGATTTGTAGTCTCAATGTCTTCCAAGATTTCCGTGTATGCTTCTATTTGTGCATCCATCAGCTTTGGTTAATTTTCCTAAATAAATGTAAGAAGCTGTAAAGCATAATATCATATTTCACGTAGGATCTCTTGAGCAAGGGCATGCAGGTTGTCCCTGTAGGGTGTTGGTAGTCCCATAGACGTGAAGTATTTCCCAGCAATGGAGTGCAGTTTGTCGTGAAGGAGGATGAGGGCCTGTTTGAAGATAACATCAGAAAAGTTGACGTCCACGTTTGTATTTTGTTATTGAGCTCCGTGGAGGATGTCCTCCCATTGACATATTTCGTTGCTTCCTCTTAGTACCTTTCACGCGACGGTCAATGGTATAGTGTATAGCAGATTGTATAATAATAAATAGTATAAAAGTGTAATGTTTTATACAATGTATAAAGTAATATATAGTATCGTAATTGTATAGTGAATATACAGCAGTGTGGTATACAGTAGGGTAGGTAGAATAATACATAGTGTAATATTACAATGTATAGTCTAAGGTGGTGTATAGTAATACAGTATATAATTTAATGTTGGGTTTGTCTATGGCAGTATATAGTACGGGGTAGACCCGTGTGATGTAAGAGAAAAAGTTTAGCTGGAGGCATATTATATTTTTTGCGACATACAATTGTAATGTATGACTTACTGTTAGTAGCTCAGCTTATTGGAGAGTATATTTAGTATATTGATGATACTGATGTAGTTTATATTTTAGTTTTTTTTACGTGGTGGTTTAGCTGCTGCAGCTCCATACTATTAACATTCCTTCCCTTTATTAATGCTACCCCTACTCCCTCCCTTTGTTGCTGCTAATCCTGCATAATGCACGGGCATAATATGACTTTGAACCCCCCCCCCACCTCCTACGCATTCCACAAGTAGTGACTAATCCATATCTGCATTTCCATAAATATGCTAAATTCCTCTTGATATGCAAATTATTTGTCAAGGCGCCCTTCCCCCTCCAACCCAGCTTAAATATACGCTGCCAAGCATGGTGGTGCTCATTCAGACGCTGTCTTTCCGACAGACCTGTTCTTCACCTGAGGACGGCTGTTTGCGTCGTGGCCGAAACGTCGTGAGAATTGTATTTTATTATGTTTTTTTTTATTATTTTATTATTTCCCTTCTACGTGACTTTACCGAAAGAACCAAGAAGATGAATCCCTGCAGTTACGAAATCTTTAAATCATGATGGTTAGGTCATTTAGCGAGTGTCCATGATGGTTAGGTTATTTAGCGAGTGTCCATGATGGTTAGGTTATTTGGCGAGTGTCCATGTTGGTTAGGTTATTTAGCGAGTGTCCATGTTGGTTAGGTTATTTAGGGAGTGTCCATGTTTGTTAGGTTTTTTGGCGAGTGTCCATGTTGGTTAGGTTATTTGTCGAGTGTCCATGATGGTTAGGTTATTTAGCGAGTGTCCATGATGGTTAGGTTATTTAGCGAGTGTCCATGATGATTAGGTTATTTAGAGAGTGTCCATGATGGTTAGGTCATTTAGCGAGTGCCCATGTTGGTTAGGTTATTTAGAGAGTGTCCATGATGGTTAGGTCATTTAGCGAGTGTCCATGTTGGTTAGGTTATTTAGCGAGTGTCCATGTTGGTTAGGTTATTTGGCGAGTGTCCATGTTGGTTAGGTTATTTGGCGAGTGTCCATGATGGTTAGGTTATTTGGCGAGTGTCCATGATGGTTAGGTTATTTAGCGAGTGTCCATGATGGTTAGGTTATTTAGCGAGTGTCCATGATGATTAGGTTATTTAAAGAGTGTCCATGATGGTTAGGTCATTTAGCGAGTGCCATGTTGGTTAGGTTATTTAGAGAGTGTCCATGATGGTTAGGTCATTTAGCGAGTGTCCATGTTGGTTAGGTTATTTAGCGAGTGTCCATGTTGGTTAGGTTATTTGGCGAGTGTCCATGTTGGTTAGGTTATTTGGCGAGTGTCCATGATGGTTAGGTTATTTAGCGAGTGTCCATGATGATTAGGTTATTTGGCGAGTGTCCATGATGGTTAGGTTATTTAGCGAGTGTCCATGTTGGTTAGGTTATTTGGCGAGTGTCCATGTTGGTTAGGTTATTTGGCGAGTATCCATGATGGTTAGGTTATTTAGCGAGTGTCCATGATGGTTAGGTTATTTAGCTAGTGTCCATGTTCGTGTGTATGTTGAACTTCTTTCACACCGTATATACCGTACATCCCCTAACCCTAACCCATAACCATAACCCCTAACCGTAAACCCTAACCCTAAACCCTGAACCTCATCCCCTAACCCTAACCCCTAACCCCTAACCCTAAACCCTGAACCTCATCTCCTAGCCCTAACCTCTAACCCTAACCCCTAACCCTAAACTCTAACGTTAACCCTAACCCCTAACCCTAAATGACCCTAATCCTAAACCCTAACCCCTACCCCCAACCCCTAACATTCACCCTAACCCCTAACCCCAAACCCCTTGCCCTAACCCCTAACCTCTTCCTCTAACCTCTTACCTTAACCCCTAACCTTCACCCAAACCCAAACACAATTTTGTTCAAAAGCGGCATAGATTAGTATGCCAATTTGCTTTTTGGCTAAAAAAGGTGTGCCGATTTTCTGTGAGTTGAAAAATGTATCGTGAAATTTTTAATTTTGTACGTAATATGTAGAATACTACAGCAAACACAATGGAGGAATGCACTTGTTGTTGTAAAATAAAGCTATGGGAATTTGGCTCATTTTGGCCATGAACAGCAGAGGTTAGTTTGTCGGGTTTTTTTTGGGACGTGAACATTTAATCGCAAAATTTTCCACTTTTAATCTAATACATAGCATACTAATGGTACATACAATGGATGAATTAACTTTTTTCCAAAAATAAAGCTGTAAAAATTTGGCCAAATGTGGCCAAAAACAGCATAGTATGCCGATTGCTTCTTTTTTACATGAAATGTTCATGGTGAAATATCCTAATTTTAATGCAATATATAGCATACTAATGCTAAACAAAAGGGAGGAATTAACTTTTGTTGAAAAAGAAAGCTGTAAAAATTTGGCCAATATTGTCCAAAAACGGCATAGGTTAGTATGCCGATTTTTTTTTGTGGACGTAAACATTTCATCGTGAAATTTTCCCCTTTTAATCTAATACATAGCATAATCAGGCTAAATACAATAGAGGAATGAACTATTGTCCAAAAAAAGCTGTGAAAGTTTGGCCACTATTGGCCAAAAACGGCCTAGATTAGTATGCCGATTTTCTTTTTTTTACTTGAAAATTTCATGGTGAAATTTCCAACTTTTTAACGTAATATATCGGATATGTAAGGCTAAACAACCCCGAGGATTGCACTTTTGTTGAAAAAGAAAGCTGTAAAAATTTGGCCAATATTGGCCAAAAACGGCATATGTTAGTATGCCGATTTGCTTTTTTTAAAATCCTTTATTTTAAGTCCGCTTGCTTGCTTGCGTGCTTGCTTGCTTACGACCGTGCAAATCTGTCGGTCGTTTTTTAACCCACTTCCCGTGATCCAATCGAGCTGACATTTTCCACACAGACTCGTTGTGTGTCACAATTAATTTTGGTGGAAATTTTTTTCCAAAATTTTACACTGTTTAGGGAAAACAAATTTAATATTTAATTACCAATTGTTTAATACTGGCAGACAATCATCTGACCCATAGGT
>NW_024706032.1:0-16766 GCF_018977255.1 Callorhinchus milii | reverse complement strand
ACACCCTGACCATTTCCCCTCCTCGCTCCCCCTCCCTCCCCTCACCCTGACCATTTTCCCCCCTTCCTCCTCGCTCCCTCCGTCCCTCCCCCTCACCCTGACCATTTCCCCCCTCCTCGCCCCCTCCTCTCTTTCCCTCCCCTCACCCTGACCATTTCCCCCCTCCCTCTCCTCCCTCCCTTCCCTCCCCTCACCCTGACCATCTGCCCCCTCTCGCCCCCTCCCCTCACCCTGACCATTTGCCCCTCCTCGCTCCCTCCCTTACGTCCCCTCACCCTGACCATTTCCCCCCTCCTCGCTCCCTCCCCTCCCCTCCCCTCACCCTGACCATTTCCCCCTTCCTCGCCGCCTCCCTTCCCTCCCCTCACCCTGACCATCGCCCCCTCCTCGCTCCCTCCCTTCCCTCCCCTCACCCTGACCATTTCCCCCTCCTCGCTCCCTCCCTTCCCTCCCCTCACCCTGACCATTTCCCCCCTCCTCGCCCCCTTCCCTCCCCTCACCCTGACCATTTCCCCCTCCTCGCCCCTCCCTTCCCTCCCCTCACCCTGACCATTCCCCCCTCCTCATCCCTCCCTCCCTCCCCTCACCCTGACCATTTCCCCCCTCCTCGCTCCCTCCCTCCCTCCCCTCACCCTGACCATTCCCCCCTCCTCCCCCTCCTCCCTCCCCTCACCCTGACCATTTCCTCCCTTCCTCGCTCCCCTCCCTTCCCTCCCCTCACCCTGACCATTCCCCCCTCCTCGCCCCCTCCCTCCCCTCACCCTGACCATTCCCCCTTCCTCACCCCCTCCCTCCCCTCCCCTCACCCTGACCATTCCCCCCCCTCCTCGTCCCCCTCCCTCCCCCTCCCCCTGACCATTCCCCCCTCCTTGCCCCCTCCCCTCACACTGACCATTTTCCCACTGCTCGGGTCCTGACCCAACTGTCCAGCGCTTTGGGACGTTCTCGCGACGTGGAAGGCGCTTTATAAATGGAATCGTGTTGTTGTTGTTGTTGTTGTTGTACAAAGAAGTTGCATAAAAATCCCAAGGAGGTAAGTTGCTGATGTTTTAATTGTCCCCCTCCCTCTCCTCTTTCCTCGCTCCCCACCCCCCCTTCCCACCCAAGCCTTTCCAAGTTTTTTCTTCAATTTCCCAGTGCAGCGACTGGTTTATGGAAGTGAAAATCTCAGTACTGTCATTGTATTTGTTAGTGAATTTGTTTTGAAGATTTGTGATTGAAATCTCTCCGACTTGAGTGGAAATAGGATGTTTGTATTGCTGTGGGTTTTATCATTTCTACATAGGTCAGAAAACAAACAAATGTTCCATTTTAAAATTGTATATAGAGGAAACCACAGTTCCCAAGATCAACTGGTCATTACAAGGGTAGAAAGGCAACGTCACGTGAGTACATCTTTCATTTTCCAAAGGTGTATCCTTATGGTACGTAACCCAAAAAGTACATACCGGTTGGGACTGAATGGCTGTAATGTTCTGTGTAATTCAATAGCCTATATGAATACTGGTTGCTTCTCCCTATCTGTCAGGTGGACAGTGATCAAACTAGAAAGACAGCAGAAGGGAAGCAGTTTCTGATTATTTTTACCCTAAGTGGATTTTTTTNGTGCAGTGTATCTCTACCTTGGATGTTATCTGTACAGATTAGCTTTTTTCATTCTGTAACTTTGCGGTCAATCGTGGGCACACTAATTGCAACAGGAAACTAAAATAATGAATTAACCTTAGGGAACAAATCTGTAATTGATTGGTGGCCCTCGATTGGAACTCTAGAAAATGTTAAATATAATTCTCAATCTTGTCTAATCCTATATAAGATTTCAGTAAATAAGGTCAAACGTAGGACACTAAACTCTTAAATTTAGATTGACATTTCATTCAGGGTACGAGTTGGTGACTTTTACCCTATTTCACCATATTCAAACTCAATTATTTGCTGCTGATTGATATCCTCGCAGTCTGGTCTGGTTCTAAACGAAGGAATCATAACAACAATCTATGGGGGAAAAGAGTCAAAATTCTGAAGTGGCGACAGGATATATATGTGTGGTTGTGTCACAGTGCATATAGTATTTGTGACCAATTATCACTTACTGGTGGTCAAACTATCAGTTAACATTTGTGAAACTTTTGCTACAATAATAAAATTATCCTAATTTAAATTTTTTGGTCAACATTGCTTTTCTGGATAAAGTTTACATTTTTATGTATTTTCTGTCCTTTGCTTCATTTAAAAATGAGCATCACTTTTTTTTAAAATTAAAAATGGCTTAAGTTATTGAATATGTGCGGTGCTCTGGCCTCAGGCTATATATCTTGTTCAATACACGTTAAAATAGCACAGCTTTGCTAACCTATGCCTTGAAAAATGGTATACTTAATGCTGTCCTTGATGTGTTTTTATGTGTGTTTTTGTGAAGCAAAGTGCTGGTGTGAGTGCAATGTCCACACACATTGCTAAAAACTGATCTCGAGTTTCCCTTCTGCCTCAGTTACATAGGAACTGAGGGGAATTCAGCGGCGAGATCCGCCTCACCTTTACCGCTTAACAAAAACATTTGCTAAGTGTATTGAATAAATGCAACAAATCTGTTTTAATGTGGGAACATTCAAGCAGTCGTTTCACACAACTTTAAATGCAACCGAAAACCATAAGCTCAGTTGACGGTGTTGTACAAACCAGTGGCACTGGATGTCAAATTGCTTAAGCAAATGTTTTTCTTCCAAAAAGTTTTGATCTGAGTGTCTCTATCATTCAATAATGAAAGCAAACTTTTTTATATATAAAAAAGCAGCTTATGAGGTAAATCAGTAACTGGCATAATGCACACTGGTATTTTTCAAAGGAAGAGTAAAAAAGTTTTGAAAATGATGTGGTGGAGCAGAGCGATGCGTTCCCTGGCCGCGGTAGGTCAGCTTCGGAGCGTTCATGCTGTAGCTTATGTTTTGATATTCTCATTACCAGTGACATAACCTATAAAATGTTCTGCATGTATTTATATGGTTCTTGTATTGGAATGAATAGTCAAAATAGCTTCTTCCAGAACTGGAGTCCTGTAGCTCAGTGGTTAGAGCACTCGCTTTGCAAGTGAGAGACCTGAGTTCAGTCCCCGGGGGGTCAGGGCCAAACCTCGGGCAAGTTTCCTCACTCCACACAGAGCCTAATAATAATCCTCCAAAACCAAAAACAATAATAAATTGGTCATTTTCAATCCATATGACTGTTTGTGGGACATTGCTGTGTGCAATTGGCTGCCGCGTTCGCCCACAAATATACAGTCAATTCACTTTACAGTGTGTTCTGTGAAGCGCTTTGGGACGTCCTCCCGACGTGAAAAGCACTATATCAAATGCAAGGATTATTATTATTATTATTATTTACAATATAGTCCATTCGGCCGGGAAGCAAAGACATTTAAAAAGAATGCAATGATTTAACAAAACCAAGTGTGATTCTCGGAGAGTATTTTTTTACCAGTAGCCTGCAGTTGTGAATCTTGGATAATTCTCTTGCACGCTTTGTGTATTGAAAGAATGCATATTTCTCTCATCAGTTTATGAATCACTTATCTTGTTTTAAATAAACTTGTCGTTGCTGTTTATGTTGAACTATAGAAATGGATCGAATTTCAGTTAATCTGTGTTTTAGTGCAATGTGTTTTTGGAAGATGTGGAAACCATTTTTGCAGTAAATGAAACATGTGGAATGCAGTTTCTCCTCTTTTCCTGTTGAGCAAAATTCAAAGATGTCACTTGAGAAAATACAAATAAAAATCACGATGAATGGGAAACACTTGGCTTTCTGTCACTGATGCCGTCAATCATTCTACATTTACAACTACAGTGTTTCATTTGACCTACAAATACAGTCACTACACATTACAGGAAACTCGCACTTTTGAGGCTTTTCAATGTACAAAGATGCCATTTCCAGGCTGAAATTTAGACTTACTGAGTTGATTTCAACTAAAATTAAATTAATTGGATGTTTCACCAATTAATAGGTCTTCTCGCTGTTATTTCTCTGATTTATTTCTTCATTTTAACAAATTTGGAAGGTGGGAAAATCTGTCAGCTTCAAACTGTGCTTTTGAGAATGTAAGTCTAATATATACATTTATTGGATTTATTTGACCAATTTTAAACATTCAACAGTCCATACTGAGCACATGAGGTAAATTAAATGTATTTTAAATATAGAATAAGCAGGTATCAACTCTGATGTCTGTTTGAAGTAATTTCTGCATATAAAATTCAACTAACTATATAACAGGGAACTAAATATACAGCTGGCAGAAACACTAGTTTCTATTGAGTTTACATAAATGTCTTTTATATACAAAGGGAATTTAACTTCTCAATGGTGTAAACATTTCAGGACTGTTTTTTTCTTCCTTGTGTGAAAAAACGTTTAAACTGATTCATTCACCAAACGTAAAACAAGATACGCTTTCAAACTAAATAAAATTAGTGCCTGTCACAGCCTCACTTACCACTTACCAAACAACCCTGAGGCATGGAAAGCCACACATGCCGCAAACTTATGCCTTACCACTGATAGTTTCAGCCCAACAAAAGGAAAAAGCATAGGTCCCTAAAAGAAAATACAAGGTTTTAATCAAAGCAATGCAAAGTTATAATCGAGTTGAACAATTTTGGGGGGAGGGAGGGGAAAGAAATCAGAAAATGTCAAACATTTACCTGAAGAGAAGATTGGAAATCTTATCCACTGCAAGGGATTCAATAGTTTTGTCTATCGGCTGTAACATAAAAAGAACTAAATATCCTGCCGTCATGAACATTAGGTTTCTAATGAGATTAGACGTCTTTTAAAAGCAAACCTCTGTGGAATGACGATGTGTGAAGCAACATTCAACATTGTGAACCGGGTTGAAAGAACACAAACAAAGGTAAACAAATAAGATATTTATTAAGTTTAAATTACAAGTTGCTCCTCACTAAATGTTGATAACCGATTGTTAAACTTTCAAATATACATTAACCGCTTTCTCTCTCAAATAAAGATGACAGATGGACAATGGCAGTGGTTTGTTAACATCATACGAAAACATGACAATTGGTTTCAAAAATATACGCTACATTACGTAAGTTTCCATCGGAAAAAATCTAAATTACACAGACCTTTTGTGCAGGAAAGAGAGGTTAAACCCACACATTAATATTACCAGGAATACTAAATGGGAGATGATAGCCGTCAGTTTTAAATCAGCCGTAAATTACAATAGCAGACAGACACACAACACGAGATCTGACGATTGCAGAAAGTGCCAGGACAACCTGTTTTACAGAAAGACATCCTCATTCATCAATACAAACTAAAACTGGCAACGTACCCTACCTATCCTTGTCCCACCCACCCAATTCAACGACAACAAAAAGAACTGGCATCTATATAGTGGCCTTCACGCAGGGTAGCAGCCAAGAGCACTTCATTCAAAACTGTTGGTTGCTTAACAATCCAACTTACTTTACAGAAAACAAACGTACCTCAAAAATGAACAAAATATAACACCCAACTTGCATGTATTATAGCACCCTTCACACCGGGTAGCAACCCGGATCGCTCAACAGTGGTGGAGTCTAAAATAAAAATACAGCCACTGCGGATCAAACTGTCACTTTTTGGTCAATGTTCCAAGCTTTGTGCATTTAATACAAAAAATCACACAGAAACACAAAAGTATGCTCAAAAATATGTACAAATAAATTACAGACTGCTGTTAAAATGACTGAGAAGGATCTGAAGCATTCCTCAACTCATCTTTTATAAAATTGAGAAGCTGGACACGGGTGTGTACAGTAAGAAGCATATCCGAGCTGATAAAACATCACAACGGTGCATGCCATATTTGCAGTCTATAAAGACTTGTAATTTACTTATTATACTCCAATTTTACAGTACGTTAAATTCAGACGGCAGTATCAAAAGGTGTCATTGACAATTGTCTCACTTATGTTGCTGTTGAAAATCTTTCACTGTGATCCACAATCATTGCACAAAATATATTATCCAAGGCAGAGGTTAAGTTGCATCGCTGGCGTATCAAACCACAGCAACATTAATTCTCGCTCTGCATATTTGCATGATAAACTATCCCCCCCACCTCCCAACGTGGAAACTAAGTTTGAAGTGCTATCTTTATATTACCTTCACAAAGTTGAACTCCAACCTGTAAATCAACTCGAATCATCGGGATTTAGACAGACTCGAACTAAATACTAATGCTTCAAAGAGCAATGGTGGGAGATCATGTCAAAAATACACGTATGGAGGGTAGTTCGATTATTTTAGGTACTTGGAGAGAAAAGAAAATGACAGGAAGATAAATAAAAAGAAATATAAACAGCAATGCAAATGGTACTGAAGTTAAATGATCAATTGATCAACCGTTGGAAGAGTTTTATGCTTCACATGCATTTCAGCCAGTTCGACAGGAACTTACAACTAAAGACGATAATTACCCGATAAACGTTTGTATGGCCATAATAATCGGCTGCACACAGACAGGACAAGGCATTTTACGTTTATACAATTTTCTATGGATAATATTTCCAGTTCTGGGTCGGACCCCACGAATAAGACAGGGTCCCAAACGTTGCCTTCTGGATTGCAAGGAATCCTCGCATTGTCTCTTTACAGTTTTTGCTCCTTTGCCCACAGAGTCAAGATCCTCTCTACTTCTCCACAAGCCGGAAGTGGATGGTTGTGAGAGACTATCCAATGATTCTGAAGAGGCACAGGGAGTACTTATTATCCCCTCCTCTTTGCATTTCAGGTCTTGAATCAGAATCACTGGCTCCGAGATGGGCCTCGGAGTCAGGAACATCAATACCTTCATACGGCTCGTTCTCTGCAATGGTAATTGATGGGCCTGCTGTGGAACGTGTGAGCTCAGGGCATTTAAGGTGCCACCCGCCGCGGAGTGCCCAACACTGCAGGCAATACTGCTTCTGCGAAGGATTGTCCTCTCCACACTTGGTGCACTTCCAAGAATTCTAAAAGTTAAAACAAGCATCTCAAATTAGGGGAAAAAAAGCAACAAACAGCAACGATTTTATATCAAATTACATAATACAAACAGCAACAGCAAGACTGAGGTTCTGCAATAGTAACAACAAAATCGTTAATATGCCTTTGGCTTCTACTAGGATAGACTGCATTAACAGGGACCTCTTAGCTCCACTGATACACAAGACCACAATGTCCTAATGATTTATCATAGCAAAATCTTCTCTTTGCATTACTATAACAGCTACCGTTCACTGAGATTAATAGTTTGACTCACATCTGAGATTTCAGGGTCGGTGGCATGCCCCGAACATGGCAGACCCTCGCCAGCTTCATAAATCGTAACTTCAATAACCTACAAAGGTAAAGGAGGAGAACAAAGGGGGGAGAAAACAGCAAAACAAGTCAGAAAAGAAACGATCCCAAAGATAGCTGTGACTAAATAGCTGTCAGTGTAAGTCACTATTAAGTGCAGTGCAACACTTACCTTGATACTTGAAGGTTAGGGTTACCATCAACTTTCATTTTGATCTGTGCTCATGCTGGTGAGGAATGATAGGGCTGGGAATTTGTTTTTGAACATTTCACCCAGTGATCGGATCGAGCACTCCTAGTTCATGGTTCAAATGTACTGCTGAACTGTCTGCATACAATGTACATTGACATACACCTCATAGAGAGAGGCACGGCCACACTACACCAGTGTGAACCTTCCCACACTTCATCCTTGGGGTTGCTATAACTGAGCTTGTTGAACTAGAAGCAATCTTTGCTACATTCAGGGCATTTAACTGAGTCAATTGCCCACAAGCTCTAACAGCCTCCGATTCCAAAACCCAAAGACAAGGATCTTCTCCAGTCGGGAAAGAGAGCAATTTAACCTGAGACAGACAACGACCAGGGGGTAAAGTTAATTTTACTGACTATTGTCATTAGTACTCTTCATATACAAAAACATTTGTATTATTTGGACCTTTACCTCTCCCACCCTCTGTATTTTGTCAATTGTGCCAATTTCTTTCCACATAATCAGAACTCTCATCTTTTTGAAATACAAATGACCACATTACAATTATCACTTTATGAATATTTGAAGAACTACAATCAATTATTTCTTGAGCTATGACGAAAATCTCTGCTATTTGTTTGGTGCAACAAGTACACAAAAATATATTTTAAGAGTTCAAACTGACATAGAAGTCAAAGCTCTTTCTCAAATTAGCAAAAGGATCTTCAATTAATGTCTCCTCTTGCTTATGCAGTAGATCACAATAGCGAGCTTACAGTTCTAACATGTCAAATCGCTCACTGTATGGAGGCAAACAAGGTGACATGTCATTCACTAGAATTTAAATTTGACTTGCTCAGTCTGTTTCCTTCTGAAGTTAAGCATTAGTGTAGCAATCTTACATTGAAAAAATATATCTAATCCTCATCTTTTTGAACTTTGCATACAGCAGATTTACTGGAACCATAAAATAAAAGCTTAATTTGTTTGACATAATTCAATGTGTTGCAAACATTTTTGAAAGGGATAAGTTGTGGCCTTTTTGATAACTTCAGCAGGTGTGGCACATTCATGCCATTACAGACGAGTTTGGTCGAACAGTCTACCGACCTCTTTGGGATCTGTGTTCTTGTCTTCCTCTTTCTCCCCCTCTCGGTCACGTATTTTAGGATGAATGGCTCCCTCTTTGATTTCTACGTTGGCTTGATCGTGGACGGGTTCATTCAGAAACCACAGATCATCAGTGGAGTCGGATACAATGGCAGTGTCTATACCCTGAAGGATCAAAGAGGCTTGAATATCCCTGGTAACCTTGTAAACTTGGTGCAGAGAATGGCACTTGGCAACAAGGTCTTATAAATGGGGAGAAAATATCCATCTTCTATTAATAAGGGCCACTCTACCTGGTTACTATGAATATTTGCAAATCCACTTTTTCTACTTAATAATAATAATAATAATAATCCTTGCATTTGATATAGCGCTGTTCACGTCGGGAGGATGTCCCAAAGCACTTCACAGAACACACTGTAAAGTGAATTGACTGTATATTTGTGGGCGAACGCGGCAGCCAATTGCGCACAGCAATGTCCCACAAACAGTTGTGGATTGAAAATGAGCAATTTATTATTGTTTTGTTTTGGAGGGAATATTATTAGGCTCTGTGTGGAGTAAGGAAACTTGCCCGAGGTTTGGCCCTGACCCCCCGGGGATTCAAGTCGGGTCTCTCGCTTGCAAAGCGAGTGCTCTAACCCCTGAGCTACAGGACTGCACAACTACTTCCATAGTTACTTTGCAAACTTGTTATAAACCACCAATGCAATCCTGCTGTGTCCCAGTGATCTGAAACACTCTCGCTTCTCTGCCTTTTAGATTGAAGTTCAGGTTGATCATCTGTATCCAAGTCATCTAAAACAAAAAACATCATTCAAGTTTTAGGAAGGAATTAAATGTGGAGATTTAAATAAAATCGCTTTTTTTAATTTGTTTAAAAATTACATTTGCAAAATATTAAGCCTCAAACATACACTCACATAAATTCAAGCTGAGGTAGTTTTTCAAACAATGAAACCAGTTGCACATAAACTAACCGCAAGTTTATATTCTCAATCTCCTCACTGCAACAGAATCGGAGTCATCTCCCAGTATCCTCTTGTAACTGGGAAAGTGGAATTGTCTGAGTCAGGATCCTATTAATGACACGGATATTGGGAGGCCTATCGAGGATCAGATGGCCCCTGATCTTGGTGCAATCTATTCCTCACAAGTACACACCATATAATGATATCACACCAACTAACCTGATTCAGAGTTCTTTCTTTTCCCCCCTCCTCGCTCCCTCCCTCCCCCCCTCACCCTGACCATTTCCCCCTCCTCGCTCCCTCCCTCCCCCCCTCACCCTGACCATTTCCCCCCTCCTCGCTCCCTCCCTCCCCCCCTCACCCTGACCATTTCCCCCCAATGCTCGGGTCATGACCCAACTGTGCAGCGCCTTGGGACGTCCTCGTGACGTGAAAGGCGCTTTATAAATGGAATCTTGTTGTTGTTGTTGTTGTGAGGGAGCTGAATTGGGTACTATGCAGACAGTTTCTTCTTCACTCGGCTCTCCTGTCAGGCACTACGAGGAGGAAAGATAAGGGACAAGTGTTTACAACAATTATCCTCTACAAATTTAATAGGATATACCAGTTCTACGCAGCCACTGACTTTCGTGTGTTTTTTTTAAAAAGGCAGAACCCAGGTTAGATACTCCCAAACCCCATTGAAATGAAGGCAATGATTTCAATTTATTCATCTAAAATTCTACATTCAAATTATAGAATGTGACAATGTAGAGCAATAAATATTTTATTCCCCTCACAATTATTACAATCTAATGAGGATTGTGTATAGAGCAGGACACACAATGAGGGATGTCAAATAGGAAATAAAAATCTGTCGATGGCAATAGGTATTATTCAGATGCCAGTTTCACAGAAATACAGAAAATAGGCATCAAGCCAAATACAAAATTGCACACATTGAACACATTTACATGGTTTGACGAGGTAACTTTCCAATTTTCTGCCTTAATGAACTGGTAATTTAAGACATTTCAATACAGTGCATAAACACCAGGCTAGTTGCTTTAAGAGCTTGACTCATAAGTAGAATAATTTCCAAAATAAAACATTCCAATCTCTGCCATTCCTTTCATTATCTGGAAGATTGTTTTGTTCAATCATGAAAGGTTTAATGGGTAATCAGTGTTGAGAGCAGATGAAAACAATAAATGGTAATTTTGAGTTCCACATACAAGCACAATGTATTAGCAGCCCCAATTTATTTTTCTTACAAATATTTGGTGAGTACTTTTCTTTGCATACATGATACTAAATGGCTAATCCAGATAAGAAAGGAACCTCTTATTTTATGGCAGCACATACAGACAACATTGTCTGGTAAATTAAAAAACAAACCTCAGAGCTGCAACATAGCATAACTTCACAATTAAAGATCCTTGCCTCCATTCACCCTCAAACCTAACAATTCACTTAAGGAAATCAGATCTTGCCTTTTAGTGGACAAGGGGTTCAGCTACGTGGTTTCTGCCATCTTCCACGAGACGGGGCAAGTGGATAGAGAAGAGGTGCTACATCCTCCAACACACAGAGAAGTGAACTCTGAAGACAGAACAGAGAAGAGGGCTCTGTCCCTCCTGTCTGTGAGCTTAGGCGACAATACCCTCAGACAGGAAGTACAGAGACGGGGCCACTCTGTACAAAACGAAGATGTCACGATAGTTTTACCTTCAGGTGTCCTTCCCTCAGAGGCAGGCAATTCGTTTCCTTTACAAGTGTACGAGTCTGAGCAGAATCTGCATTACAGGTTAAAAAAAGACACCTTCCCCAGTAATAACCATTCTCACAACAGTCATTGGAATTTATCGTGCATTGCCAGTCAATCAACCAGTCTTTGATTGATTATCCATAAGGAGGTTATACCACCACTGCCATAGGCCAAAGTGTAACCATATAGACTTTTTTAGACGGGGAGAGGGAAACTGTGGATGCGATTTTTATATTTCGTTTCATTGAAATTCAAAGCTATTCATGAGAATTAATCCCATGTAGCAAGATAAAACTATAGATAACAACTACATAAATCGACTGCATCGACTGCAATGCATTTCCACAGTGAAAGGGTGAAAATGTTTCAAATCTGCACAAAATTGCACAGCTTCAATAGTGCAATTTATTATGTGTGTATATTTTAGCTCAGTGAGCACTCTGCAGCCAAAACGCAAATTGAAGAAACTAATTTTTGTGCATTTACAACCCTTAGGATACTTTATAAACAGTTTAGTGACATCAATTGGTGGATAATGAGCACTGCATGACCTTTTTTTAAAAAAAATCAATGTGTACTCCAGAGAAATTCAAGAAACAGAGGGACACTCGATGCTTACATTGCAAAATGTACTTCAGCCGACAGTGGTTATGATTTACTGAAAGGTATAATGTGTGCACATTCAGGTGTCCAATTGAGACCTGATGTTACCACCACATACAGTTTAGTTTAGAATTGTGTGGCAGTAAGTAGATTCTATTTAATCCTTTTTCCTATTACTAGAGGCAGGATACTATCGAAATAATTTGCAGTCCAATAAATAAGTCTTATGTGAGAGTCAAGAGTTTAAATTCACGCATTCACTGACATTCCAACTCACATCCATTCCCCTACATCCTCGGAAAATTTCACCAGTTCTTGGCGCTTTTCACAAATGTAATGCTCGCTTTCATGTGGAGGTGGAAGGATGACCGAAGGCACAGTCAAAGAGGAAGGTAGGTCTTGAGAACAGGTCATGGCACAGATGTGGAGTTTAAGATAGCTGAGGGTCGAAAAAGACACCAAGTTTCCATACTGGCTCAGTCAGATGAAGAGTTCACCCATGAATAGTGATGTTGTCAGCACCTAAGGTGAGGAGGCGCTGACAGGAGCCAAGCAGGAGGGCCTTGGTCTTGTTGGCATTCAAATGGACAAGACAACGTTAATGTGAGGTACTCTTAGAATACATCAACATTAGCCGACATATCACCACTTCATTCTTATGAGCATTTACAAGAAATTATCCACACGATTTCACATTTCATTGTTGAAGCTCTTTCCTTAACTATCTGCTCCATTACATCACTCACCAGTTTCCTATCAATACAGACTTAACCACATTTTTATGCTTTACTATACAAAATTACAAATAATATACGTACCGTGAAAGTTCAAAGCTATTAGGTTCCTTGAAAGCATTTCATACAATTGGCTGTAAGAAAATATTGTATAATTTAGTATGTTTTGTGTATAACGCAGTACTACAATGAATTCCAATTAGCAGAAGCTTCAGAGTTCCACAATACTTGGACAAAGGGAATAGTTTTTTTTACCTGGGAACTTTAACAGAGAAGCTCTCGACTTCAAATACTTTACCCAGTGGATCATTTCTGCAGTATACTATATGCTGCTGCTGTTTATCATAAAGTTGCTTTAACATTATATACTGGCCGAGATAATGCATTACCTGCAAAAGTAACAAATAGATCAGAATATACTCACTTATCACCGCAAAAATCCCAAATTAGTTTGCCATACACATGTACGTGAACATCAAGGAATACTAAAAACTTCATGCAAGGTCAAAACACTGAACTGCAGGTACAGGGGATTCTATGCATCAAGTTTCCAATCTTGGCTCAGTGATCCCCTATACCTCTATAACCGGCTGCAATGACGTGTATGACTAGTGTATGAAGTGTAAACGGTGTAGCTCAAGCTGAATGGCACATAACCTCAAAGGCAAACCCTTGCAAAACAGTACGGCAATAATAATAATAATAATAATAATCCTTGCATTTGATATAGCGCTCTTCACGTCGGGAGGACGTCCCAAAGCGCTTCACAGAACACACTGTAAAGTGAATTGACTGTATATTTGTGGGCGAACGCGGCAGCCAATTGCGCACAGCAATGTCCCACAAACAGTCGTAGATTGAAAATGACCAATTTATTATTGTTTGTGGTTTTGGAGGATTATTATTAGGCTCTGTGTGGAGTAAGGAAACTTGCCCAAGGTTTCGCCCTCTGCCTGGGATTGAACTCAGGTCTCTCACTTGCAAAGCGAGTGCTCTAACCACTGAGCTACAGGACTCCACAATTATATTGTAATCAATAAAAAGAAAATAGCAACAATGCACAACTGGAGAAAACAAGCTATACAGTAGATCCTGTAACATAATATAAATTTCATATTGGTCTAAAATTCACTGTACAATGACTGGTCATTGGTGAATGAATTATCAAATGATGACATCCTGGTTTCATAGGGTGTTCTCATTTACAAATGCTCTGAAAAGGCCCAAAATCCAGTGCCACACACTTTGGGAAAAGGAAATGTGGGAAATAAGATGACCACAATTACTGTATTCAGATGTTCGGGTCCTCAAACACTTAGCTTAGGTTCTCATTGCCAACTCTCATAACGGGAAGTAATCAGCCAGTTAGATAATAAGGACTCCCTCTGTGGGAAAAACAGGCATGACAGTAAATTCAAACAATACCATGCATGCTGGTATACCTGCTGCGGGTGTGGAACAACATTCCTATGTTCCATTCCATCCGTACAAGTACCTCAAACATAAACTTGAGCTTCAAAGCTACCTAACCAGCACGGCAGATTGGAAATATGTTCAGTTACAATCTTATATAGGAACTAATTGTATTTTTAAGAGCCACATTTCTCCTCTTTCTTTTACCTCCTTCAATGTGAAAGTTTCTCCTGATGCACCTGCTTCATGAAGAAGGTTCAGCAGAAGAGGCTTTCGCCTGATCTGTATAGAGCAAAACAATGTAGATTAAAAAACTGATTAAAACAATTATAATCCATATTTGTTAGCCACACTGAGTGTTCATGTTCTTCAAATAATGCAGAACAGTGGGAACAACAGCAACTATTTGTACTTACAATGAACACTTAAAATAGAAAGCACAGGATCACAGACTATACAGCATCAAATCAGGCCATTCAATACAATTAGTCCATGCCAATATTTACACTTCACATGAGCCTCCTAATCCTTTCCCTCCATTCCCTTCTCTCCATATATGGAATTGTTCATGTATTTTAATAATTCAAATTAGCAAGTTATTTGAAGTGGTATAATATCACCACTTTACCCAACGAAGTGAGTTTTCAAAACTTATTAAATGAATTTCACTCCATTAAAATATAAAGTTTCCTCACTTTGTAATGAAACTCTGTTGTAGTTCTGCGCACTCTTTTCACCGTTAAACCTCATGGTGCTGACATAACGAGGAACTATGTTTGCTGTTCATGTAAATGTTGTGCGAATTGAAAATATTAAGAAAAACTGAAATTCTTTTAAAATCTACAAAATCCAAGTTTACAAATGCACTTTGCGTATTTTCCAAACAACGTATTGGATGAGGAAACAACCCTTTGATTGTTGGTGAAATCTTACTTGTTTTATTGATATGAACTGTTTTTGTCCACACAGTTTGATCATAACTCAGCAACAACTGGCATTTATGCAACACCCTTCACACGGGGTAAAGTCTCGAAGCACTTCAACTCTCGCCTATTGCTAGTATTACGGAATTTAACAAACTTTAAATAAACAGTACAAACCGCCTTTTTTAAATTCAAGTTCTTACAGTCAAAAGAATTGCCATTTATGATAAAAGTTACCGACCTTTTCTGTGGAACTGCCACACGAGATATCAGATGAGCTGAAAAAAGAAAAAACATGTAAGTGTTTGTGAACATTCAAAAAAGCCCGACTGCAAGGCGCTGGATAAGGGGTAAGAGCATATTAAAATGTCTTAATCTAATGGGGAGTACGTACATGGTTCGGTACCAGAGAGATCGCTCATTCTCACCCTAACTTACTAACTGTTCAAAATGTCCTTATTAAAATGCACCAGTTCTGAATGATTCAGAATTAATTTAACGACAACTTGCACTTATGTAGCACTCCTCCCGTAGACAGCATCCCAGGAAATCCCAGAACAAGTCAGGACATGTACCTGTAAACCCCCTCATCACTCATATGATTAACTTAGTTGACAGTAACAGCTGAGTTAACTGTAATCCCTGTAAGTACCCATTTATTTAAGCACAAGACGGCCCTTTACAACATCTCCCTCCCTTTAAGTCCCCAAAAGGGCAAGTGCCTTCTTTAAAAGGCAGCCGCTTCCTTACGTAAAATCCGAGGGCACCATTCGAAAGAGAAGTTTCCCAACACTCTCCAGATTAACTATCTATGGATCTTGCCATGTGCAAAATGGCAACTGCAGAAGTCACTATAGGTGATAGGAATTACTGTGAAGTGGTTTGATGTAATAGACTCTATAAAATGCAAATCCTTTTCTTCTCGTCCCAAGTTTCCAGATCTTTCCCGAGTGTAGAGTTGAAGAGTTAATTTCCGTAATTTTTAAATGCAGTTAAACTCTTGCAATTTGAGCCACTGATGATCCCAACACCACCGCTGCCCAGGAGTCCTCTCATGTCCTGAGATTCCACAAATATAATTACATTACAGATCAATATCCACTAATCATTATAATAATCCTTGCATTTGATATGGCACCTTAGCCTTATCACATATTCTTTGAGACGTCTATGAGTGATTGCATTATTTTAATGACGGAGAAGGGGGGAGAGAGAGAGTCAGTAGGGAGGAAGGGGAAAGGAGAGAGCAGGGGGGAAGGAGCGAGAGAATAGGGGGGAAGGAGAGAGAGAGGATGGCAGGGAAAGGAGTGGAGGCAAGGGAGGAGAGAGAGGGGGGGCAAGGAAGGAGGGAGAGAAGAGAGGGGGGGC
Organism: Callorhinchus milii; assembly: GCF_018977255.1. Taxonomy (NCBI): domain Eukaryota; kingdom Metazoa; phylum Chordata; class Chondrichthyes; order Chimaeriformes; family Callorhinchidae; genus Callorhinchus; species Callorhinchus milii. The sequence goes on along the minus strand of NW_024706032.1, from coordinate 360 downwards.
AAGAAAGGAGGGGGGGCAAGGAAGGTGAGAGAGAGGGAGAGGAGAGAAAGAAGGGGGGAAAGAAGAGAAGGGGGGAGGAGAAAGAAAAGGGGGGAAGTAGAGAAAGGGGGGGAGGAGAGATGGAGGGAAGGAGAGAGAGGGATGGGGGGAAGGAGAGAGAGAGAGAGGGGGGGGGTGGAGAAGTAGAGAAAGAGAAGGGAAAAAGGAGAGAGGGGGAGGAAGGAGAGAGAGAAGTGGGGGGAGGAGAAAGAGAAAGGGGGAAGTAGAGAAAAAGGTGGGGGGGAGGAAGGAGAGAGGGATGGGGGGGAATGGAGAGAGAAGGGAGGGGAGAGAGAGGGGGGGGGGAGGAGTGGTGAAGTA